>NC_046154.1:193682722-193815222 GCF_011064425.1 Rattus rattus | reverse complement strand
CCTCTTTTTGCCTTTGTCTGAAAAGTTTGCCTGAGGCTAAAGAAAAGAGTTTTGGATTAATTGCATTGGCAAAGAAAATCTCACAATAGCCTAGTGTACACTCTATCATGTGGTAACTAATGTCTCAGCAAGGTGAGCAAGGAAAAGTACAAAACGTATGATTCGAAGATTAAAAGGGGCGTCAGGAAGTGGGCTGGAGCTAAATCCTGTGTTCAAGGAAGTAAGCAGATTAACGATATTAAATGGAATTAAGGAAGTGGTGACCTCAGGGCAAGATTCTACCCAGTTGTCTCCAATTCATAGAAAGATTCCGATTCAAACTAATTTTTCTAAGATAATGGGATAAGAGTTGAAACCCAGCTCTGTTTTGAACCCAAAGCACAGGCTGGGGACTCACAAGGGAAGAACCGAGCTGATGTTTATCTGTGCATTTCCTGAAAACAAAGCATTCTTCGAGAGCTGAAATGAGTGGTTTCCCATGATCTTTTTTTCTAATTGACAACATATTCAAAAGTAGCTTTCTGAAATAATGTTGAGCCAACATAAGTTCAGAGAAATTAAAATAACTAGCTGTGGGGGGGGAAATAATTAGCTGTAATAACAATCATATGTTTTATTAACTGCGTATGTGGACCCAGAATTCATTTTAACTGAATATTAATGAGAATATAGGTATTTGATTGACATGTATTTTCAAACTGAATTAAAATAGTCATGTAACTTAATTTATTAATATGCTCAATATCTATAGGTTAATGTACAGTGAGAAGTAGTAAAAATGTCCTTAGGGAAAAAGCAGATTGAAAAGCATAATATTTAAATTTAGCAAAGCAGGTCTACATTTGGTTATTGGGAAAATAAGTGAGTTAGTATGCTTAGAGCGTGCCTCGCAGATTACAGCTGACCATGACTACTAAAGAGTTTAATCATAAAATTCAAACACTAAAGAAATCAAAAGCACTTCTAACAATAAATTTGCTACCGAAAGTGTCTCCAAAATAGTTTAAGCAACTTAAATTTTCAGTTCTAATTATCTTATAATAACAAAGAAGTACTTTCGCAGTTTTGTCTACATAAAATCATTTAAGTTGTACTGCCTATATCAATAGAAATAAGTATTTGTCATTGATCAAGCAGACTCCAAAATGTAACTGACAGTAATTGGTACTGATCTTGACAGAATAATACAACATATTTTTCTGTGTTAAAAATATATATATTCTCCGGAACTTGAAAAGCATCATTGTACTGTCTTTGTTGTTGTTGTTGTCCATGTTTCTGAATGTTACTAAACATGCTGGTTTAAAAGTTAAAACTCTAGACATGTTTGTAGGCAAACAGTCTTGTAATGTGATCATTCAAATCCTAAGATCTACAGTGACCACACGCATCCATCAAAACCATGGGGGTTTGTGGGCTCTTTAAACCATTGCTGAAGAGAATGGAAGAAAACAAGATTCTGTTGCATTTGTGACCTCTAGAGGCCAACACAAGTGTGATATATTTTCCTCATTCAATATTGCTTCCAAGTACAGTCTTCAGAGGCTTAGGATTTATGGGCATTAAAAAATTGACCAAATTTAACGGAATAGTAAAGGTTCCGTTTTAGATGGATATGTTGCCTTTACAAACAACCACAAACCACAAATTGAAGTTATAAATAATAATTTGAAAAAGATGCAGACATTTGGGAAACCATCATGGAAAATAAAAACCTTGCCTGCTTCACAGTGGAGATGTCCAGGCTAATTATTTACAGCGAGAAATCTTCAAAATAAGTATGAACATGGTGGAATGAACACTAGACCCCGGAGTCAAACCCACTTCTAATGTTTTCTAGCTGCGTGTATTCTGAGGTAGAAGCAGTCATCAATTTCAGCCACTCTTCATCTGCACGTCTATAAGAGTGGGAATGAGGAAAATCTACTTCGTCATATGGGTGGTAGATCAAAAGAGAGTAAAACATCATGTGACCATTTCTTGAGAACTGTCAAGTTTTAAATTCCACTATGACTTCATCTGTTCATACAGAAAGTATATAATCTATAAACTGTATACTTTTCTACTGCATGTCTAAAACCAAAACACTGGTCCAACGGAAGCTCCTTAAGTAGAAAGAAATTTTGAGGTAGAGTTTGCTACATTCTCTGCTTTTCCATATCAACCTGGGTGATCCTTCAAGTATCTTTATCTTAAAGATTAGTTTTTGAAATACTAGAGTATTTCTTCTGTTCTCAGTGTGTTCATAAACGAGACCCATCCACCTCTCCACCACACATACACACACACACACACACACACACACAAACACACACACACACACACACACACAGCTATCTTCCAAAGTGATCTTTTGCAACAGCAGCTTACTCTGTGTTGTTTCAAGCTGCATATTCATACGACTCATTTCTTGTCTGATACAGGTCTAATAGGAAGTAGCTAAATTGTTGTTGCAAATATCTTTTTCATTCTGTACTCCTCTAAAGCAAAAGCATAAGCGGACAAGCCTCTATTGCCCCCATAGAATCTACTTAACTGGTGTAATTATGTTGTCTGTAACTTCAATGCTGCCATCAAATCCTTGCTTTCCAGCTCTTTCTCATTCCTCACAATAGCATGTTTGTTAAATCCTCGCTATTCGCCTCAAACCCATTCTCCTAAGACCTATTCTGTTCTTCTCAGCCTCTAATTCTACTCCTATTTTACCAAGAAAATCAACACCTACAGCAGGAACCCTATAGCACTCGACTTGCCAGAGCATCTGTGTCTGAAACCATTACTTCGTTTTCCCTCCTGTCTCTGTGGATCAGATTGTCTTTTGCCTGAACTGAACATCAATTCCAGACTATGCCCTAGGCCCTAACATCCACCTGTGTTTAAAGTAAGTTTGAATGAAGTGAAAGAAAACACAACGATAGTTCCTAAAACGGAGTGGAGATTATTTCTCATTTGCAGACATTAAGAGCCTACATGGTTAAGTAGACTAACTTAATCAATCTGCAGGGATAGGAAACACAGCCCCTTCTCCATGGTTATTAGCATGGACTTCTGGCCCAAGATGTATCATGTATGCCTTCCAAGCAGCACACAACCATCTGCTTTCTCCACACTAACCAGAACCCAACATCGTGGTCCACCTAGTTGCAAAGTGGACACATTTGTATCTTTACTGGGAAGAACGCAACCCCAGTTAGATATCAAGAGGAGGGGGTGAGTGGGAGGGGAAACTGAGGAACGATAGCAGCATGCCTGTTACTTTCTGTTGGCATGTCCCCCTCCCCACATTTTCCGGCTCTAATTCTCTATGGGATTATTCTCTCCACGTTCTTCAAGCACCTTTCCAAACTCTGTGTCTCCAACTACTACTTCCTTTCTCCCTGAAGGTTTTGGATGATTTTACCTTCTCGTTGCCTCCCGCCTGCATTCACTTTCAGATCGTCATAATTTGACTTCGCTTTTGCTGTGGGTTTCTGTATTCCCTCAGAAATATATGTTGAAGGTTTACTGCCTGTTATCTGTGAGGGCGACTTTATTCAGAAACGGTGTCTTTGCCAGCTCAGTCAAGTGAACATGGGGTCATCCTGGACTGCCCTAAATTTGGTGACTCTATTCTTCATAAGACTGCGTGAAGAGACAGGGAAACAAAAACGTACAGATACGGTCCCACGTATCTGTTGACAATGAAGATGGTTTCACAAGACAAAGAGCATCCAAGCGTCCTGGCGAATACCAGAATGTACGAAGACAGAGACGTCTCTCCTCTAGATAGAGCCTTTGCTTAAAAATGTGCTTAGGAAACGCCAAAGGAAAGCATTGCAGAACATCATTACTGTGAGTGTTCTGACCCACAGATTTCAACCACCAGTTGAAACATCAAAAGGAAAGGTGAGGGAGGAGGGAGGAGGGAGGAAGGAGGAGGGGGAAGGGGCGGGGGAAGGGGCGGGGGAAGGGGGGAGGAAGACTGCAAAGAGGAGAAGGAGGAAGAGGAAAGAGAAGGAAGAAAGGAGGGAAGGAGAGAGGGAGGGAGGGAGAGAAGGAGGGAGGGAAGGAGGGAAAGGACAGGGTAGAATAGAAAGACAAGGACAGACAGAGAAAAACCTGTAACAGGTTCTGAAAGTGGCTGTGTTGTGCCTTCTCACAAGCTCTTCAGCTCTATGGCTTTGTGACTCCCCACAAGAAAGTCCATTTCTCTGTCCTCTTGAGTCTGGGGAGAGCTCTGAGTGCTGCATTGGCAGACTTCTTCAGAAGAGTCATGCCTGTGCTAGACATATCCTGCCACCGTCCTGGTAACGGCGGTCTGACTTCTCTTGGAACCCTGAGTTTCGTTCCAGGATGACGAAGTATCACGGTGAATATAAAGAGGTGACACACACACACGGGGTGAGGCTCCACCAACCAACTTGGGTCTTCAAATGAGACCTGCCCCAGCCTCTTCATCTGAAAACACAAGACACAATGATGGCTGCCCGTATTCATACAGCCAAAATGACAGAAGAGGGCAGGTTCAATGTTTAATGACACTAAATTAAACATTCTTTCTTTAAAGATTTATTTATTTTATTTTATGTGTAAAAGTACACTGTAACTATCTTCAGACGCACTAGAAGAGGGCATCAGATCCCATTATAAATGGTTGTGAGCCACCAGGTGGTTGCTGGGATTTGAACTCAGGACCTCTGGAAGAGCAGTCAATGCTCTCAACCACTGAACCATCAGTCCAGCCTGCATTCTTTCTTATAAGTCTATCTCAAGTCAGTAATTTAATGAAATACTTGCCTGACTGTAATCAATATTTCAATAAACTGTCAAAATAGTTTAACGTGTTGAGGTATGTGGTAGAGGATCTTTAAACCATCTTAAGTAGTATTCAGGATCAGATCTTGACAACCCCAAAGTTAACACTGACAAAATTAGGAATTAAAAGTTCTACATGCCTCAATGTTTGTGAGGATAAAACTGTTAGTTTTTGTTTTGATTTTTGAGACAGTATCACATGTGGGTCAAGCTGGCCTTGAAATCATGTAGCCAAGGATGGGCTCAAACTCTTGATTCCCCTACCCCTGACTGCTGAGTTCTGGAATTACAGATACACACCACAGATCCTGGCACCATCTGATTCTTCACGTTGAACATTTTATATTTGATTTATTTTCAAAAATATAATTATTTTATTGTTTCTTATTGAAACTAAATATTAGTTATAAACTAATTACATGGTACAGAAAAGGACAAAAGTTAAAATCCCATTGGCAATCTCACCTCTAGGAACCCTATCAATATTCATTCATTCTTAGTTTGTGCAAGTCTGTCAATTAGCATCCTGTTTTGTGTGGCCTGAAATGGTATATTTTAAATGGCACTACAGCAGTGGTTCTCAACCTGTGGGTCTCCATCCCTTTGGGGTCACATAACAGATACCCTGCATTTTGGATATATACATTACTATTCATAACAGTAACAAAATTACACTTATGAGGTAGCAAGAAAATAATTTTATGGCTGAGGTCACCAGAACATAAGGAACTGAACTAAAGGGTCACATCATTGGGAAGGTTAAAAAGCATTACACAAGAGTAATGTTGAAAATTCCTGTTTGGCATGTGTCTTCCTAAAGTATCTTCATCTCCAACAAGAAGTGAGCCTTTACTCTCTAGCAGCCAAATGACAGCCTCGTGTAGTTAGACATAGCGTACATAACCAGTAACTATCAAACTATGACTTGCATTTGATATGGGTTAAGGGCTGGAGAGATGGCTCAGTAGTTAAGAGCACTGACTGCTCTTTCAGAGGTCCTGAGTTCAAATCCCAGCAACCATACAGTGACTCACAGCCATCTGTAATGGGATCTAATACCTTCTTCTGATGTGTCTGAAGATAGCTGCAATGTACTAGAATACATAAAATAATTCTTTTAAAAAATGCTATAGTTAAACACAGCCCAGCTCTAGAGCACTGTTACAAAAATATAATATGTCATAGCAATTATATATATTATATAATATAAATAGGTCACATGACATCTTAATCTGATTTTGCTTTCATTGTCTAGTGTGCGTGGTGTGTGTGTGTGTGTGTGTGTGTGTGTGTGTGTAGCTTATCCCTATGTGTATGCCCATGCACACACACACACACATGCGCGCGCACACACACACACTCACACACACAGTGTGTATGTGTGGCAGAGGTCATTGTTGCATGACTTTCTCTATTGGTCTCCAAGTTATTGGAGACAGCATCTTTCACTGAACCTAGAGCTCACCAGTGTTGCTAGACTAGCTGGCCAGCAAGCATTGATCCCCATGTCTCTGCCCGCCTTGAACCCAGAACTATGAGTTCTGGCAATCCAAGCTCAGATTGTTGTGTGCTGCAAACACTTTACCCAGTGAGTCATCTCCGTAGCCCCATGCTTAAAATTTCTGATGGACATATAATAGTTGTACGGATGCACAAGGTGGGTGCAGTGTGGCACTGTGGTACCTATATACTCAGTGTTACATAGGTTAGGCTGTCATACATATCACCTCAGACATACACCAGATTTGTGTGCCGAGAACATTTTAAAAACTCTCTACTTGGCACTTTTGAGATCTATGGTTGTTGTTGATAGTCACAGGGTTTTTTTTTTTAATTAATTGGTTATTTTATTTATGTACATTCCAAATGTCCCTTTCCCGGTCTCCCCTCTGCAAACCCCCCATCCCATCCTCCCCTCCCCTTTGCCCTACCCACATGCTCATTTCCACTTACCCCTCTAACATCCCCCTACACTGGGGCAACAAGCTTCCACAGGACCAGCGGCCTCCGCTCCCATTGATGCCTGTGCCCTCTGTAAGATTTGCCCCTGAGGCTGTCTGTCTCTGACTATGGCTGCTAATTTGGTGAGTCGTGCACAAGCTGTTTCCACTAGTGTTCCCAATTGTCTTTGAGATAGCTGCACCGACTTGTACTCCATGCAGCAGTGATGAAGTTTTCTGATGTCCAAGAGCTCAACGTGCTTGACACTGCCCAACTCCTTCATGGCTAGCATCCCCACGGGCAAAGTTTGAACTTGCAACTTTCCAAATCAGACTTCATTCCATATTCTTTTAAGTCGTTCTTATCTACCCCTTCATGGAACTACTCGTTCTCTCGGATTTCCTGCCTGGGGGTTGTATTGTAGGACTATCTTATATATTGACTTTAGACTGGTTGCCCATATCCCAAACATTAATTAATATAATTAATTCAGGTTTTCCACATCCTGGAAAGCATTATCTATAGTGGAAAGTATTTTATCTACAGTGTTCTACAGATATGATTCTATTGTCATTATTTCCAGATATTTTCCTCCATAGTCTGTGTGTGTGCAAGAGAGTGTGGTGTGCGTGTGTGTGTGTCGTGTGTGTATGTGTGTGAGAGAGAGAGTGTGGGGTATGTGTGGGGTGTGTATACATGTTTGTGTGTGTGTATACATGTGTGTGTACATGTTTATGTGTGTGTGCACATGGAGGCCAGAGGTATCATCCTTAATCATTTTCCAGGTTATTTTTCTGAGATATAGATTCTCAGTGAATCTGGGGCTCACTGGTTGTTCTAACATAATTGTCGTTGCTATAGGAAAAGCGATTGAGGCAGGAAAAGTGTTTATTTCAGATTGTAAACCCAGGTTATAGTCCACCATTTCCAGTGTCTAGTCCCAGCGCATCAATAACCAAATGCAGAGGGAAATGAGCATAAGCAAGTTCACGTGACTGTCTATGCGCCTCTCAGTTCTTAGACAGTTTAGGATGCCCCCACATAAAGAATGATGTCACCTACACTGGGCTAGCTCTTCCCATTAGCTCTTCAATTAACTTGCAGCAGTCTCTGGAGACACGGCCACAGGCCAACCGAAAACTAGGTAGTCTCTAGTTGAATTCTCTTCACATTCTTGGTTTAGCTGAGAATTAAAGCAAACTATAAGATGTTCAAGCTGGTCTGGCTGGCCAGTGAGCCCCAAGGACCTTCCTGTCTCCTCCTGTCCAATGCCAGATGACAGACACACAGCCATCAGGACCTTTTACGTGGGTGCTAGAAATCTGAACTTGGGGTCCAGTTGCTTGTGCAACAAGTGCTTTGCCAGCTAACCCAGTCCCATTTCACACTTTCTGTCACTTATTCTATCCCCACCATATTACTTTAAGATTCTTTTTAATTACAGTCATGGCTTTTGTCTTTTACTTTTAGACCTTTATTCCAACGGGACATTAGTATAATATATGTTATGAATTTAAAGCCTGTTTCATTTCTACAAATATTTTTGACAACTTTAACAATAAGGCTTATTGAATAGTCTACCTCTTCTTCAAAGTTTTACCAACAATTCATCAGGTTCTTATATACATGGGACATGGTTTTAAATTTGGCTCGATTTATATTCCATTGTAATAACTGCTTTGAATTTTCAGTACCTGTACCACACTTACAGCTTGGCAATACATTGACAACCAGCCCAGATATGCGCCATTTGGAAAACATTTTGCTCCTCATTTAAAGAATTGTCTAAGCTATCTATAGATTCACCTGTCCCCAGTGCTCTTCTCCTGAATTTTTGATCAATTACATTTAACTTGGTTTTTTTTAATTTATAAATGACGCATCTTTAATGTTGAATCCCCCTCCACCTGCTGAAATTTCTCTCACCAATCAGGTTTTCTTTTGTATCTGTAATAGCATTTTTAAACTTTTCTCCATGGTATCTTTTGTAAATATTGCACAGATTTTGTCTCTGCTGCTTTTGTTATAAGCCAAATCTATGGCCCATTATATATATATATATATTTTAATTACCTACTGTTGTAAAAATAATTCTATTGTCCTTTTTACTTATTGATTTGTCCTCGGCAAGGACACCGACTCTCTGTGGCTTTATCAGTTCGTCTGATGATTCTCTTGTGTTTTCTTTTTTTTAATTTTATTTTTCGTGGATAGTCTGTGTATTTACATTTCAAATGTTATCTGCTTTCCCCCCTTGCCCATACCCCCTCTCGCTCCCTGTTTCTATGAGGGTGCTCCCACTCCCACCCACCCACTCCCACCTCTGAGGATGCTTGCAGCTAACCACTGGACTGAACAAAGACAGAAGGAGCTGAAGGGGTTTGCACCCCCGTAGGAAGAACAGCGATATCAACCAACCAGATCTCTAATGTTTCCTATGCTCTAGACACACTGATGGCTTCCTTTCTTCCCCAGACTCGTATTCCTCATTTTCCTTTACTTCTCAAATGTCAGTGGCTTCGCCATGTTGTCATCTGTCAATCAAAAGAGATTACTTTATGCATCCCCGTTCGTTCCTGACCTAAAGGGGAAACTTCTAGAGTTCCTCCACTCTTGCTGTTTAAACAGTTTTACCAGATCTATCTCGTAAGCCGCTCGATGTCCAATGTTGTGTTTATTAATAAAGAAATCGAAAACCTCAGCTTGAGAGTCAGAATTTCTTGCCAGTATAGCACTGGGCTCCAAGCTAAACTAAAACTCTGAACACATTTTTCTTACTTAAAATACTTCTAATACGCTTTCCCCTCCTGGGTTGTCTCACTTCCTTTTGCAGGATTTTGACCTGGGGAATAGAGTCTAACCAGCCTGGTAACCATCTGCAAAGAAAATTGCAGGACTTTACAGTTTCAGCTTAGATATGCACACTGCACAACAGGAAGAAAGGAGAGGGTTAGTGTTACTGGTTTTACATACTGCCTAACATTCCTTTCTCCCCTCCCTCCCCAACACAATATTTTTATTATTGATTATTTGGGGATTTCATATAATACACCCTGATTGCACTAGCTTCCTTTTTCTCTCAGTTCTACCCTCCCGTCTTGGTGCCTTCCCCCCTCCCCCCCAAAAAAACATTTTTTTAAAAAATATACCAAATACAATTTATGTTGTCCATCTACTCATTGGAGCATGGTTAAAAGAAGATGGGTGTTTGAATCTTATCTCTACCCAGTAACTCACTCACTGGTCGGGTGATACCAGGCAGATCTTGTTCAGTTCACTTTCTCGATTGTGTATGCTGACTCACAAGGTTGCGGCAATGGGCACAATACTCATACCTCACCTTAGACGACTTGTGAGAACTGTAAGATATAGTGCCCACCACAGTCACGAGAATGTCTAACAAAAAGCTGTTGTGTTATCATTTTACAAACTTTTTGGTGCTTTTTTTTCCCCCATTGATTTTATTCATTGAAAATTTTCCAGATTATTCTGTTTACTCCATGCCCTCCCCCGCCCCCCGGCCTTCTGTTATCTCCCTCCCATTCCTGTCGATCAACAGTCCCTATCACTACCAGTCTCTTTCCTATCGTCATGGCTACATGCTTTGGTTTATGAAGGCTGACTGGAGCGTGCTGAGGTCATCAGCAGGCACACAGACAGACAGTTTCTTCTCTCCGTGACTGTGTCCCTAGCAGATAGTCAAGCAGCAGTTACGGGTGCAGCCATTGAGCCCTTCCTCCATCCATGCCTGAGCATACACATGCCCATCCAGTGTGGAACCAGTACATGCACCAACAGCTGCTGGAGTTCCTGCTTACAATGGCTGGGTCTTGCTCGGGGATGACATTTTGTAGCGCTTTTCCCTGTCTCCTGGCTCTCACGTTCTTTCTGCCTCCACTTATTTCCCGTGTCCCCTGAGCCTGGGAATGGATGAGACGAAAGTTGTGCTCGGGACTGGGCATTCATCCTTCACTTTCTCTCAACATCTCCTAAGGATGTAGACGTCGGTGTTCACCATAGTTCACTCAGAAGAGAGGCTTCTCTGTGAATTCGCTGTCCCTAGCGGTCAGCAATGCTTTTCTTGAGCTGACCCCAGCAACTGCGTCATCTGCTCCAAGTTAAGGCTCAGCTACACCAGTGCAGCCGCCTAAATTCAGCCCTGGTGATGTACTAAGGCCTTGGAGAGCGAAAACTCCTTATTTTTTCCTTGAGCTCCAATTATTAAATTTCCACTAATATAAAACATTAAAAGGTTACCTTAAAGTATCCACTCCCATCTTTAAAACACTATGTTTTAAAGTAATAGGAACCACAGGAAATGGGGGTGGGGGTTTATAGGAGCCAGAGGAGTCAAGAATAGCAGAGGAACACAACCCACAGATATCAACTTAGCAGGGTCCCAGGGTTTGTGGAGACTAAAGCGGCAGTCATGGAGCCTGTATGGGTCTGTGCTAGGTTCTCTGCATATACGTAGTAGTCGTTTACACTGGGGTTTTGTGGGACTCCTAAGAGTAAGAATAGGAGTATCTCTAACTCTTGTATCTGCTCTTGGGACTGTTTTCCTCTGACGAGGCCCCCAACCTTAATATGAAGATTCGTGCCGAGCCTTACTGGATATGGGCAAAGTCCAATCTTTGTTGATCTCAGTCCAGTCCACTAGCAAACACCAAACATGGTTTAGTAGCTGCAGTTCAGTCCACTCCCCAGACACCACCCATTGAATCAGCAATGGCAGTTCAATCCAGAAGAAACCACTAGGCTCACCAATTGGCCTGAGTTCACGGAAGTGGCAAGAATCACAGGAATGTCACGAGAAGTTCTTGGGTGAGTTTCTCTCTACGAAGTCACCACAAGCAAAACCCAGCAAGGCAGTGTAAGGTGAACCAACATGTCTGTCTCCTCAGTGAACTGGAGCAACGTGTTTGCTCTAGCAAAACATCCTTTCACCTGGGGCTGCTTCACCAAAACATTATAACATAAGTCTCCAAAGAACCCAGATATTTACACTTTATGGTGTTTTCAGCAATAGGGTCTTGTCATCTAGTTCCGGTGGGCAAACAAGATAAACAGAGAGGGCCTATATTGTTTGCGATGCTACCACTGGACCATCCCTAACTAACACTAATAGGGTAGTGTCCCACCCCTGGCATGGCATTGGATTTTTCTTTAATAACTCTGGCTTCTGGAAGAAACTTTTCTAGGCAAGGAGGGTGTAGCCTTTGAAATTCTTTCTCTTTTTTCTTAAATAAATTATGTGATTTTTAAATTCTCAGTACAAAGAGTAGAATTCCAAATGACCTTTTCACGCTCCCTTACTTTTGGTTAGCACTTCACTGCTTGAGCTTTTTCACTCCCCAGTACTTTCACCTGGACTGCGTTCTGCTAACCACACTACCTCAAGGCATCCCACCCACCCAGGAGCCTCTTTCTAACTCTCCTGTTCAACCGGTACTTCATGTGAACACACAAAACTAGAGATTCAAAGCAAGGACCCACCCATGAGGGAGAAGGCGTCGTGTTCATTAATCTGGGTCTATCTTACCTCACTCCTCATAATTTTGTTCTGTTTCATCCACTTACCTGCAAATTTAATCTTTCTTCACAGCTGGGTAAAAGTCTATTGAATAGATCACAAGTTTTTTGAGCCTCTATGAGCCAGGCAGAGCCTATAGGAACAGGCACTTTTTAGCTGTTATAAGGTTAAGGAAGATGATTTAAATTCAGAGACGAGAGACTCTCCAGCAGGTAGTGGTACATAGTACATCTAATTGCGTATTCATTTGGGGGACTCAGTGGAGGACTTGACACAACATGCACGTGAAGATCAGAAGACAATCTGCAGAAGTAAGTCCTTCCACCATGGGGTTGGTGGCAAGCACCTTGCTGGCTCTCGTCATGTGTTCTTAAAATGTTAAAATGCTTCTACTAGATTTAGTAAATAGTCACCTTTGAGCACCCCACTACTTTTCCACCTTGCCTGGAACCCATATACTCCCTCCACAACACTTCAAAAGGCTACAGACAGCTTGGCTGGTGAGCATGGGTTCCAGGTTCCTGAGTGTGTTGTGTGTCACAGTAACACACTCGCATGTGCTTCTCTGTCCACTACGAGTTGAGCGGCCTCCTCTTCTACGTGCTCTGCACCATGGAGCCAAGAGTCGTGGACTGACTCTCTGAAGCCATCAGCCAAAATAAACAAGTCCTCCACCTCAAATTGTTTTCTCAGGTGTCTTGGTCACAGCTACACAGTATAAACTATTAAAGACATTTAAACCTTACGATATAATTTTCAAAGCATTAATGAGTGAATACTCAAGTACTAAGATAATTAGACTAGGTGACTTTGAATTTTGGAGTTCAAGCATCTATAAACTCTCTAACTAGGAACTTCAAATAGTTTTTCCTTGTAATGTTTCCCTACCTTATTTTGCAGTTGCTGGCATTGACATCATCTTTCAGTTGACGTTATATATCCTTTAAAATCAAGCTCAGAAGACTGAGATTACACCTATGGAAGGCATGAACTACAAAATGAACGGATAGATGGATTGACCACTAACAAAAAAGAATTGAATAAGGGTAATTACATTTATACCAATTCAATTCTCTAATCAAATCAATAAATACGTATTCAATAGTCTCAACAAATCTTCTGCTCTGGGCCAACTAATTTGACTTTACAAAAGTGCAGATCTCACAGTGTAACACTCATAATCTAGTCAGAATTTATGGTTGTTTTTTTTTCTGGTGCATTTTTAGTACTCAGTGAACCTTAGAAGGAGAAACACATATTCCTTGTAAATTCTTTATTCGTTATGTAATATTTGCACAAAGGAAGCAGTTTCCCGTATTTCCAAAGCCACTCGAAAGGCAACATGTGCACATACTCCAGAAGCTAAGGAGAAATGTGTAAAATAAGAAAGTTACTGGTGAATCATACTGAATTTAATGCCCCCTAGTCTACTGCTAAGGTGTTTGTTTATTTAGCATGAACTTTACTCTCCTGAACAAATACTAATAGCCTACATTTTTGTTTTGTCGTTTTGTTTTTTAAAATGAGGGAAAGCACTTCCAGGAAATTTAACACTTACATTCAAAACTTGTTTAAATTAACAGACATTTGCCACCAGTACAACCAGGAACTGTTATGTAGGGCTAAAGAGTCACATGATCAGCCACCTGCACCAGTGCTCACAGATCTTCCATTAGGACAGGTTACACTGCACTAACCACAAGTCATCAGTCAACCTGGGAAGCCATCTTCTGTGTGTGGAGGACGCACAGCAGCACACTACATTACACAGCTTCTGTGGACTCTGACAAGCGATTAGGACAGAGGAGTAGGACTGAGGAGCATTGTTTCCAATTGGCAAGATGAGTTTTAGGCTATCAGACTAGCCCACGTGGTTTTCTCATCATTAGCACCGAAACTTCCATCAACGTGTCATAAGCAATCAAAGGTTAGTCACGTCGGAGAGAAATCTCAAAATAGCTATGTAGTTCCAGAAGTCAGTTTTTCTCATTAAAAAAAGCCAAAGCCAGCAGATAAATTTAGAGTTGAATGGGGCTGACATTCACTGCTTCAGAGAAACTCAGCTCAGAAGTATTGTCACTGGGCTGACTACTAGTTGGCGTCTGATGGAGATCAGTCTTGCCTCAGCACATCCAACTCATCCAGTTGAGCATTATTCCTACTAAAACATCGTTTTCAGTTGACATTTAAGGATGAACCTCCTCCCCGCTCTCTAAAAGTTGAAGTGCGTCTGCACATGTGAATTGTTGGCTTGTGTGCAACTACAGGACTTCTTTTAAAGTTCTATTTGATGCTGTGTGGGTTGGAAATGTTTTTCTTGGGTCTGGAGCTCTGTAATCTGTTCCTTGAGAAACTTGCCGTGGCTGGTGTTCTTATGAGAAAAGCTCAGCTTCAGGAATTAACAAAAGCCCAAAACATCGACTTTAAATCCAAAGTAAGCAGCCATCATGGAAGGGTCCTGATTCATGGATCCTCTGTCATGTCAAAGTTTTCAGTGACAGAGTTCAGTGAAAAATTCGGTGATAGAATATAATCAGTGTTATAATAGCTACCAGCACTCTCCACGTGATGCTGTAAAGTGCTATTAATAAAGCTGTTGCAAAATTTTTTAAATCATAATTACTTTCATGTTATAATAAGTGAACTGCGCGATAAGTACTTTACCGTCAACATGTTAGCTAGCATTACAAGATGGCCTCCAGGGTAGCTAGCATTACAAGATGGCCTCCAGGGTAGCTGGCATTACAAGATGGCCTCCAGGGTAGCATATTCTGGCTCTTCTACTTCTCCAATGTTTCCCTCTCTTTTCCAGGTTCCGCTTCGATTTCTTCATGGCTTAACACCATGGGGTGTTACAAGACACTACCTTTAAACTTTCTCTTTCTTTCTACTCATCATTTAATCTTTTTTTTCCTTTTTATGTAAGACAAGATCTCATGCTGCCTTTAAACTCTCTGTGTAGCCAAGGATGATCTGGTCTTCCTGCCTCCGCCTCCTGAGTGCTGATTACAGACGTGCACCAAAGTCAAGGCACGCCACCAACTGAACTATTGCCCTGTCCTATAGTCTCTCATCATTTGTTCTTGAGTCATATTAAATACCATTACATGCTACGATGCCAAAATTTAGTTAAATATACCTCCTAAACTCCAAAGTCATGTATTCAGTTGCTTATTCAACATGTCCGCTTTCGGATGTAACCACTCTGGTGTTCATATGTCCAAAATTAAGAGACGTCTCTTACTGAGAGCAGTGGTTCTCAACCTTTCCAACGCTGAGACTCTTTAATGCAGCTCTTCATGTCATGGTGACCCCAACCATAAAATTATCTTGCTGCACATCATAACTGTAATTTTTGCTACTGTTACGAATCATAACGTAAATATCTATACTTTATAATGTTCTTAGGCAACCCCTGTGAAAGGGTTGTTTGACTACCAAAGGGGTCTCGACCCACAGGTTGAGAACCACTGTTGTCAGGGTCTTTCTTCTCCCCCTACCACCTATTCCTCTCATAGCCTTCAAGGCAAAAACTTTAGAGTTGTTTTGAATTCTTCTATTTTTTCTTCCAGCCAACATACAATGTACTGAAATGCTTATTGGATCCACTTTCAAAATATAGTGAAATATCCCTTGGCAATGAAAAAGGGAACTTACACACCCAAAAGAATATCAGCAAATCATTAGTTTCCTCAAACAAGGACAGCACGAAAGAATCTATACAGTGTAATGCCTTTTATATAAAGTTCAGAAACCAACCAACACAATTTGTATTGACAAATATCCAAACAAGCATTGCCCTCCAGCTTGTAAACACAAATAGCAGAAGCTTGGATCTCATAGGGGGAAATGGTGTTGCAATTAAAACATAATAATGTCCTATTGAATGTTGAATTTAAAACAATTCATAAAGGCCTGCCTGTATGTTTGCCTGTCCACCATGTCCACGCGATGCCCACAGAGGTGAGAAGAGGGTATTAAATCCCAGAGGACTGAAGGTACAGATGTGTATAAACTCCTTGTGAATGTTGCAAACTGAACCCACATCCTCTGGAAGAGCACCAGGTACTCTTAACCACTGACCCATATCTACAGTTCCTACAGTGTGTTTTTCTATAGATTTCATAAGTTGTGTGACTATATGGAAACCATACTATTATCATCCACAAGGCATCCCAGTTACTGATTTCACGAATATTATATCTTGATAAACTCTAGATTATAAACTATAAAAAACTTTAAAGCAGCCAGTAAATCTATCATTTTATTCTAAGAATTAAACATTAGCATACTACTAAAGAATTCTCTCCCTCTAGCTTGACCAGGCTCAAGACTAAGCAAAGCATAGCTGTTGTTCCTCTGCTTGGAGGAGCCTCACATCTCCACTCTCTGGATGTACTTCTAGGAGACCTACAGTCCCCCTGCCTCTTGTGATGCTATGAATAAGCACAGAGATTAGAAATCCCTAAGTGTTGTCAACTCTGTTACCTAGAAAACTTTAATGTGTCCTACTTATGATTGGTCTTGCTTAACTTCACCAGATCAGCTCTATCAAGTGGCATTTTAGGTTTATTTATTTCAATCCTGAGTGTTAGAGTCTTTGATTAAAATCAATCTGCCTTTAGAAACTGACACCCCCATGAACAAAGCTAGATTCAGTAGAACAACAATACAGGGCAATCCTGAATTTTTTCTTTCTAACCATTAAATGCCTATATTGGTTAATATAAGCAGGATTGGAGAAATGAATTGAAATAGCATTTGGGGATGGTGAGATGGGTTTGTGAGTAAAGTGCCTGCAGAGCCATGAGAACCTGAGTCTGGAGCTCTAGATTCATGCAGATCCCAGCATAACGGCTTACATCTACAACCTCAGCACTGGGAATGGAGACAAGTAGATCCTGGTTTGATTGCTGTGCAGACTCAGCATGATGAAGGCAACTCTTATAAAAGAAACCATTTATTTGGAGGTTTGCTTACAGTTTCAGAAGGTTAGTCCATGGTCATCATGGTGGGAAGCAGACAGGCATAGCACTGGAGCACTAGCTGAGAGCTTTACATCCTGACCATAGGGAGTAGACAGAGAAACACTGGGTCTGGTGACATCCCTAGTCACATATTTCCTCCAGCAAGACCACACCTACTCCAACAAGGCCACCACCTACCCCAACAAGACCACACCTCCTAATCCTTCTCAAACAGTTCCACACCCTGGTGACTAAGCATTTAAATATAAGAGCCTATGGAGGTTTTCTCTTTCAAACCACGATAATAAATACAATCCAATTTAACTAAATTTAGAAACGTCGTTCACCTGAAACAGATGTGCCAATGGAGAGTGGTGTTCATTTAGCACCATCCCCATAAACCTAAGAGCATAATCTTTGGGAAATTATTTACAGGATAGGCCTCTTGGGTGAAAAGAAGAAACACTAAGGAGATGAGGAACCAACAGGAGAGTCACCTGAGACACACAGAGCCAACAATGGCCAATAGAAATTAAGGCACAGAGCTTCAGCAGTAGTCAAGTGACCCTGTGGTCTAAGGCAGTAATACATGATACCAATGTCTGAGGACTCAGGCGTAGTCGAGATACTTGCTTTGTTATAAGACTATTGTTGTCACAGTGTCCCCTAGTAGACGAACAACTCCTGCATTCTAAAAACAGAACCTCTTTCCCTTTCTAGAACTCATACCTTTAATCTCAAGGGTTCAAGGCCACCCTGGTCCACTTATCAAGTTCCAGGACATCCAAGGCTACCTAGGGAGACCTGTCTTAAATAAATAAATCAGGTCTTTGACTACAGGATATCTTTATTTTTCAAGTTTCTGATCAATTTATTTTTTACTCCACTTAATAGCGATATACCCAGAGCAACATGGCCGCTGGAAACATAATGGCTTAGTACTTCAAAGGAGTAATGGAAGCCAACAATTACAAACACGCTCTGGGTCAGGCAGCCTGGGGAAGCAAAATCTAGATGCATCATTTACTGGCTTTGACCCTGGATGAATTAATATGCCTACTTCTCAGCTGACACATCCCTAAAGTGGAGATAATAATTTTACCACTTCATGGGATAATAAAAAATGTCAATGCAACTTGGAGCCACTTAACTCACAATCTCCAGCTAAAGTTTTCTACCATCCCTTATAGCAACTGCTGTCCAACTGTTTCACTGACCACTATAAATAGGTTTTTAAGAATTTCATTACATAGTTCTTCCATAGGCCGAATTTTAGTAATCGAGAAGTTCTTCTACTGTAGAGATGATCCAAGTCAATAATTATGCATCTGAGAAAGCTAAAACCCATTGGTGTTAAGGATCTCATATGAAATCACGCAGTTGGCAAGGCTGGACTGTCTAAAACAAATTATGCTTGCTTGACTGGGACCTTTGATCATCTTCTTGTTGTTCTTCTTCTTAATCCAAAGAGTCACTACAAAGCACACTCCAATCAAGAAACAGCAACAATCTGCTTTCTCTACATATTTTCGAGAAAAAAAATTAACCATTTTTTTAAGACAGGATTTCACATAGCCAAGGATAGCCTTGAACTTGATACCTAGCTGAAGGTTACGTTGAAATTCTATTCTGGTTGCCTCTACCTCCTGGGTATTGGATTGCTATTGTGCCATTGCACCCATGGTTAGGAATCAAATCTAGGGCTTTATGCTTCTAACAACTGAACTATATCCCCAGCCCATGTTTTAAAGTCAGGAAACAGATTAACATAACTGCCGAGATTATAATGAAAGATACTAGAAGAATCTTCAAGGAGGCAAAAAGATCAGTGGGTTCAACACATGTTTGAAACATTGACCATGAGACTTAGATAATTTTTAAAAAGTTGAACAAACAAATGAACCATCCTGATACATTTAGTCCCTGGACAGCCAATGGGGCTGCTTCAACCTGCATCCCCCTCCCCGGCCTGTGCCAAGAACTAATATTCTTGAAACTAGCCTTGCCTCTCATTCTCCCTCTACAATTTCCCACTGCAGTTTCTCCTTAGATCTGAGGAATGCAATTTCACATCACCATTTATACTGTGGGTGAACCCAAAGCCTGGACCCACCTCATCTTTTACATCCAACCGCTCCTCGCCCACTCATAGCTACTGATTCGTTTCTGTCATCCAACTCCCAGTGGGGCACACTCTGCCACTACCCTAAAACACATTCCATTGTGTGTGTTCGATCTTTACCAAAGGTTTTGTCACGTTGTATATTGAATATAAACTCTTTGTTTTACTTGAGAAGCCCAACTTGTCTCTACTCATTATGCTCTACGCTGGTTTCCTTCCTGCTGACATTGGAGGTCTGTCTGTGCAGTTCCTCCATCTATCCATGTATGTGGCTGTCTTCCTCCAGTCTCCACTAGTACCACCTTCAGGGAATCATTCCCTGGTTTGTATAAATTATAACACTTATCATTCGATGCCTCCATCCTGCCTGATTTTTCCCAACCACTTATCATGCCCTTAAATCATACTATACACATGTCAACATTTTTGTTGTTTGAATAACATAAAAGCTTTATGCTGGCAAAGACTAGTTTTGTCCTAGGGACCTCCAGCCCCTGAAAATGTGCATAGAGCATATGAAATAGCTAGTAAATAGCAGTGAATTGATACCTGTTTATATGAACTCATAAGTTCTGTGTGATGCCCCATGTTCTCCAGATTAAAAACAGAATCTACACACAGTTCAACTGTTCCTAGAAACATCATCATCGTCTGTGACTTCCACCCCTCTTACTTCAAGGACAGAATGGTGCAGCTCACCTGCTGGATGATAAATTGGTCTTGTGGTAGAAACTGCCTCTCAGCCACCTCTAAGTTTCCTATGGGGGCCCCAATCCTGAATCTTGGCTCTCACAGGTTGCCACCACCACATTTGAGATGAATCAAGAGGGTTAGAGGACCAGTTAACCCTAGGTAAAATCCAGGGCATAGAGTTGATGCATCTTTGATTCTAGGGGATGGCTGCACATACAATGAAGTCAGAACTCATCGGCTTATGTTAACCAACATCAAATACCACACACACACACACACACACACACACACACACACACACACACACGATTCTAAAGAAACAGTTTTCTTGTAAGTCTTAGGCTCACCTAATTAATAAAGGACTAGGAATCTCCCATTGTAATTAAAGCCTAAGCTCATTATAATTTGATCCAATTTTACCATTGTAAGCACGTGTTCTAATGGGACTATCCTTCCAATTGTAGAGAAGACACCTCACATTCTGTCTGCTTAACTTAGAGTCTTCTGTGCCAGACTCCTGCCTCCTCCGTGTTCATTTACTTCCGGGAGCCTTTAGTAGCACATTTCCTGAACGTTAAGTACTTGAACACAAACATTTGGTAATCAGTCCTATAAAAATCACATGAAACAATAATTTTTTTTAAAAAAAAAGACCCTATATATTGAAGTCTGGAGTCATGAAAAATACATCACTTATGCTTATCTCAGTTCCCTTCAGACTGTTTTTACATAGCTGGTGTTTGATACAGAAAATGCCAAGTCCTTCCTGTGGTTGAGATATGGTACAAGGGCTACTCCATTTGCTTTAATTCTTACAACAACAATTACTTAAGATGAATGTTATTTCTAAACGGACTGAGCAGGTTGTATTTTTATGCACACACACACACACACACACACACACACACACACACACACACTTCAGAGGGAGCAAGGGGAAGGGATAGAAAGAGGAAAGGGGAGGTGATAGAAGTTAATAGAAAACACATAGAAAGAGACATGAAGTAGGAATAGACAGCTGTTATTGTTCCTAGAGAGGAAGCTCAGTCCAAAAAATCTTTTGCATTGCAAACGAAAGGCCCCAAACCTGATCCCCAGAACCAACACAAAAGGCTGGGAGTTGTGGTACATGCTCCCAATCCCAGTACTGCATAGGCAGAGACAAGTGGATCCTCTGGGCTGACTGGCCAGGAAGCCTAGCCCGCTTAGTGAGTTCCAAGTCCCAGTGAGAGATTCCGTCTCAAACACCGAAAATGAATGTCTGTCCTGAAAAGCAAGGTCTAAGGCTGACTCTGAAATACACTCTCACATACACACTCACACACATTCACAGAGAGAGAGAAAGAGAGAGAGAGAGAGAGAGAGAGAGAGAGAGAGAGAGAGAGAGAGAGGTCCACAACTGCATGTACATACAAGCATTAGAAAGAATAAAATGGAAACGCTACAGTCCAAATATGTTGATGCCTCTGGGATCAGCACCATGAAAGGACAATCTGTCCCTGGCATCAGAACGTTCAGAGAGAATCAAGAACCAGGCTTCCATCTCTGAGAAGATCAGAGATCTCCTGGAGATCAGGACTTTGGCCCCAAAGGTCAGTGTAGGGCTATGGTTCAGTTCCAGAGTGGTCCCAGAGGTCAGTGTGGGACTGGAGTTTTGATTGTTGAGGTCCCAACAGTCACTGCAAGATGGGAATTTATATTTCATCGATCCCCAGAGGTAACCTCAAACCTGGGGCTTTGATCACAGTCCTCAACCAATTCACAAACTTCACTGGAACTAGCGTTTGGACTCCTGCCCCTATCATGACCAGGGGTTTGAATCCATCGAAGTTGCCATGTTAGTCAGTCTCTCAGCACCGGTCCTGCCGGCACCTAGCCAAGCTGGGATCACACAACTGTTTGCCAATCAATGTCAAGTTTCACCAGTTCCCACAGCTGAACTTCATGTAGACATCCCTCTAGGTAGGAAAAGTATCAAACGGAGTTGGAAGAGAAGGAAGGGAAAAGTGGAAGGTAAAAATGTTAAATGTGCAAAACTTAACAAAGAAACGCAAGTAACATAACACAAGTTCCTCTGACAGTCCCTGCCCAACCATTTTACCTGTGCATAGAACCCTGCACTATCTACAGTATCTACAATAACCTTGTCTTCTTCCCTCCCATTTCCAACCATAGTACCAGCTTTTGTTCCTCCACCACCCTAAACCCCTTCACCTTTATGGGAAGAGCTATGTTCACACGGGAGGTTCACATTTGCTAAAATTCCCATAGGAATGTCACCTCCTACCGCGGTTCAACTGTGTCCCTGAAGGGCTTGTATAAGAAAATGTAACTCCCATGTGAGGAACTGAAACGGTCAAACTGTAATTCAATTACAGTGTCTACAAATGAGGCCTCTGGAGGTGCTTAGAGTTAGACAAGGTCATCAGGACACTGCTCCCATAATGCAGTCCTGGTGGCCCCATATAAATGCAAATGAAAATAACCATGCACATACTTCCTGCCTTTTATATTCTGTGACACCCACAGGCAATTCCAGCAAGAAGATACATCCTTTACCAAATGTGTCCCCTCGTCCATGGACCTCCATGCAACCTTAGCAATCTTCCGTCATAAAGTTGTTCAGCTTCAGGTGGATATCGGTGAGCGCGAGCTGTAGGCTGCCTATGCTCACCCTATCACTTCCAGCACCACGATTAGAATAAAGTTATCTTCCAGTTTCCACTCTTCCCTCATTTCCCCAAGGTTACACTCTGGAGTATCATAAATACTTGTTCTTCACTTTATATATAGTGATCTCTACATAGAACCTTTAAGTTGAGATTGTACTTCACTTTAAAGGCTTGTCTTCACACCCCCCAATGAAGTTTGATCACCCATTTCTGCTAGTATTCATCCCCACTGTATTTTTCTTTTAAACTTATTTTCGTGTTATTTTACGTATAGGAGAGTTTGCTGGAGTGTGTGCATGTGCACCGTGTATGTGCTTGCAGTGCCGATAAAGCTCAGAGGAGGGCATCTGGTCCCCTGGAACTGCAATGATGAACGGTTCTAAGCCAACACGCAGGTTCTAGGAACCTAACTCAGGTCCCAGGCAGGAGCAGCGAGTACCCGGGGCCATTGAGCTGCCTCTCCAGCCATCTCTTCCTGGTAATTTTTAATAAGCTTACTTTGATTTTTTTTATCTGATTCTCTACCTAGTCTATCAGCTGCTTGGAGATATGAGTCATGTGTGGCTTATGTCATTCCTCACAGGGCTCACCATATTTCCCTGAACACATAAGTTGTTGAACAAATTTCTCTGAATTCAATTATATCCTTTTACACAACAATGGTTCTGTTGATTTCCAGTTATGTAAGGGTATCGTGGTAGAATAGAAATCACTCAAGAAAGTAAAATAACCTGTTTATTATAATAATAATAGTAATAATAATAAATACTTTCAGGCAATTTATTAGGGTTACTCATAATAATAGTAATTATAGTAATAATAATAATAATAAATATTTTCAGGCGATTTATTAAGATGACTCAAGTTCAAGGCAATACTCCAGATATTCTAGAATAAATTCCACAAAGGATAAATGGCAGATCACTGACTCAGAACCTATAAATATGTCTCAAGTAACATTGACACAGGATGGTGAATTCCAGAAACTTTTGAAAACCACTAATCATTCACATTCCTTCCAAAACGTCACACAGTGTAAAACTGATGGATCTTTTGTGACCCGATGACATTTGTCTCCATTCCTGAAAATATTATAATGGAAACATGGTCTTCAGTCATCTTGCTACAGTTGGTACAAATCCACTGGATACTTTCAAAAAAAGATTTTTTGGGAACACACAGTCATGAAAACCCATGTCTGCCTGTCCCAGCAGGGGATAGTAAAAGGTTTTACAAAGACCAGATGGGATTTAAGAGTGTTTCTAAAACATGAAGTGCTCCAAGACTGCTAAGTCACTTCGAGAACAACTCAAAGCAAATATATTTGTTTTCGTTATACATACTTTTCTTTCTTTGGAAAATCCTAAAATTTTCCAATAAAAGTTTCAGCACAGACGATTGACAATATTTCTCTTAAAATTAAACTATATTTATGTTTTGGACCCTATTCATTATCATTTGTGGCTATGTTAGAAAACTTTCTAACATCACCACAAGTCTAGAACCTACCATATTCTAAAGAAATAGTAACCCTAATTTCAAAGTGTTAAGTGCCCAGCCAGAGGAGTCATATTTCTTCCAATTGACCCTTTATGTTACATGGTTAGCTTTAATCTTATAATTAGGCAGGTGCTGACATCTTGATAAACATTTTATAAGACGGTAATTGATATTCAATAGGATATTGCCTAAAAGCACGTTATTACCTAATTTTCTTTTTAAAAGATGGTTTTCTTGAACTCTTCTGGGAACATGGATGATGGTTGTAAAATAAGGCTAGTTTCTGTTCGAAGTCAGCAGGACAGACAGACTACTCCTGCAGGAACAAATCACATGCCCCGTTGGATTTTATTGCATAATTTTTGCTCAAATAACATGCCGCTTGAGGCAAGCAGCCACATATATTTGTGGCTGTCGTTCTATTGCAGTTAACATTACAGAGTGATCCTCAGTGCCCTGGCACACTGCACACACGAACCCACAATAAATGGTTACGATCCAGAGGAATCAGATAAAAGTCAACCTCAGGCTATGTTTTAGTGGCATTTAATATGCTGTCTCCCCATTTGTTATAATAAAAGAAAACTGACAACACCAACTTAGACTGGAAAGGGTGCGTTTTAGCTCAGGTTATATCTGTCCATCACCTCAGGGAAGCTATGGCTGAAGGAAGGAAACAGTGGCTGGCACCCACAGTCATGAGTACAGAGGCAGTGACTTTCTTCTGGTGTTCAGCTCACTTTCATCCACTTCGTACAGCCAATGCCTGCACCCAAGGGATGATACCACACATCCCTTTCAGGCTGGGTCTTCTCAAACAAATTGATGTAATGGAGATAAATCCCCCCAAGATGTGCCCATTGGTAGCCCAATCTCGTCCTCATTGAGACTGTCTTCTCTGGTGATGGTAGATTGTGTCGATGTGTCAATATGACAATTAAACTAATGATTGAGTATACATGTTAAAATACGCACACACGAAGCAACTAACAGAAAAGAGAATCCGTGTGTCCCAACCAGGCCTTTGAGAAGGGAGGCCGTTCCTTTGTCCACTGAACCACACCATTTACCTCAGACAAACCAATGCTTCACACCAAGATGAGGCAATAACAGAAATCAGGGACACATATCTGCTCCATAACTGGATAGCAGCAGCCATCAGGGCAACACATTCAAGGTCTCGAGTTTGCTAACCTGGGGAATCAAGAGGGAGCTAAGGTTACTGTCAATGTCCCTCTCATCTACAGAGTAGCCACCGTAGCGAACAGGTTACACCACTGTCCTATATATGTCCCTGCATGGTTCCTTTGTCCCCAGGAAGAAGTTGCAGCTCTCTAGAATGCTAGCCAAAAGGCCTTTATGAGCTGGACTTGCTTAGAACTCTAGCTTCTTCTCTTTGCCTGGCCTCCCTCCCTTTATAGTACACAATGGCATGCAATCCTATGGTAGCATTTTCCCCTGCAGTCTGTAGACCTCTCTTAACTTTCTCCTAGACTATGTCCATCCATAACTGAAGCTATTGTTTAGAGAATCCCCTCTAGAAAATCCTGTGC
Organism: Rattus rattus; assembly: GCF_011064425.1. Taxonomy (NCBI): domain Eukaryota; kingdom Metazoa; phylum Chordata; class Mammalia; order Rodentia; family Muridae; genus Rattus; species Rattus rattus. Next base: position 193,789,447 of record NC_046154.1, on the reverse strand, counting down.
TTTCAGAGTCCAGAAAATTCTGCAAACTTGTCTTAGCACCCTGAACTAAATCTCACCGAATCCAAGGAATGTGATGGTTGTCTCTGATGTTAGCCTGTATTTCATTCTCTCAAATCACAGCGACTTAGACCTCATGAGGTTTTTCTGATTTTAAAACAAGTAAAAACTGGTAAAGAAAAACTCTCAACAAGTCATTTACTTAATTAGTGGCTGTCATGTAACACTGTCCTCCAAGACCGAAACATTCCAGGTCACAGGGAGGCTCCTTGAGCAAGAAGGTAAACAACTCTAGATAGCTTCAGGAAGTCCCTAAAATTGACCAGACTCTCTAGGCCCCTCCCTGTCAGAATAAATAGTATAAACTGAGAGTTCCTCTCTGATGGGAAAAAAAGCTGAGCTGCAAAGAATACTCTGAGACCAGAACAGCTGCTTGAAAGAAGCAGAAACCAGCTGGAAGAGGTTTAAATTAACTGAGTCATTTGGAAAGAACACTCTCCAACCTGTTGAGCTGCCCGCGGGCAGTGTGCTCCAGGTTCCCGGCCTCATGAGCTGACACATGTGCTGGAGTGGACTTTAGTGATGCAGCTGCCTTTGAGGCGTTTCTGCTCCTGTAAGTAGCCCCTCACCCATACTCCAGTAAGTAATTCTAAAAAAAAAAAAAAAAAAAAAAAAAAAAAAACCTCATTGGTTCATCAAGTTGGACCTGGCAGTATCTGCACTTTGCTCTGTTATGGCCTCCCTACCTGGTGTGAGTAGATGTGTATCGCATCTCTCCAAGAAAAAAAATTTGTCATGCAGCAGTGGTATAAGAAAATTTACAACCTTGTACCTTACTCTCACACTATATAAGCATTCAGAGCACAGCACTAATCCAAATCATTACAAATTCTTATTAAATCATTTTATGGGCAAAGTATCTCATATATGTTTGTGTATACACATACATATTTATATAATACTTAACTTAAGCATAGAAGATATACTCCATGCTCACTAAATGTTAGCCACCATCGACATCGTTATTAGCATTAGCATCTTGTTTTGGTCAGAGTTCATGCTGTTCATGGGAAAACTCCAGGAATCTGGCCAAAGCCAGGACCTTCTGAATGGCGACGTAAGTTAGACATGATAGTTTGTCAAACTACTTCCCTTCTTTTCTTTCCCCAGAAATCTTTAATACTAATCTGTACTGTGCTTCTAAAACAGACAAAAACAAGCTTTCTCTCAAAGGAAATTCCTTTTCACATCCATTCACCAGCAAATAATCCTTGGTTGTTGAGGGCTGCATTGAAGTCTGCAGAGTGCATGTGTTTGGTGTGGCTACTCTGTCGGTGTTTTCGTGTGATACCCATCTTGATCCGTTTGGCTAGACTTAGGCCCATTATATGTGAGGCCAAGGTAGAGTGAGTTTGTACAAAACTATTTCTTTGGGGATGTGAAACTGAATCTTCTCCCAATAGCAGCATCTATTTAAATCTGATTTTGGGGGGGGGAGAACTTAAATGGGAAACAATGAGAACAGGAACTATCTGCTATTAAATATGTTTCCTGTAACCCGAGCTCCATACATTAAGTCTCGTGGTTCTGCGCTTATTCCAGCTTGGGGACCACGTTTAAATCAACAGGGTTTTGTGAGCGGTCAATGGCAGGCTTCTGCGTTTCACAGAGAAGCAGAGCTTCCTGCAGAAGACCCAGCCAGGGTACAGCGCACACACAGCCTTCACATCAATGCACTTAGCACTTGAAGAGCCGCGTTAGCACACTGAGTCCGGGACCCCTCCCACTGCCCTGGAAACTGTGTGCCCACTTTAGCGTAGCATTTTCTTTTGAAAGGCAGTCAAGACTTTGAAAGGTTTCTTCAATGTTTTCATCAGAAAGTAAAACAAGACGTTTAGTCATGATCTCGTCCGCTCTAGCAGACATTAATATAATCCATAATTTTTAATTATAATTACAGCATAAGTTGTGACTCATAATGTTTAATTATAATTTCAACATAAGTTGTAATTTATAATTTATAATTTATAATTTCCCAAGGTTAAATTTAAAATATTTAGAGCTAGCTGGACACAGTTGGACATTCCTGTAGTTTTAGCACAGGGAGGCTGAGGCAGGGGGACTGCCTCATGTCAATGTGGGCTACATAGTAAGATCAAATCCAGCCTGGGCTACAACCTGAGGCTATGAGTCATAAACCAAAAATGATAATAGTAGCTGTATATTATAAATTCATATGTACATATGTACTCAAGAGCTAAAACTTGGCAATATTGATAAAGGCTGACACGAAACTCTGGACCTCATTAGCACGGTTAGTAATGCAAATTCCTCACCAGCACAAGGTTAGAAGGCAAACAGGAAGAAACTGAACCAGTCACGGAATTGTGATGTTCTCTGAAAACAACAAAAGTAAAACTTTTTAAGTGAAAACAATGCCAGCGTTTATAAGGAGGAAACCACACAGAAACACTTTGAGTCTAAAGGTTTTGGCGTGGATCCACGGCTCGGCTCTCATGTGATTGGTGTCATAGATGTCTACACTGCACGTTTATGGACAGTTATATACATGGGATTTAATGTAGACATCACTGCTTTTATATCAGCAGTTCTCAACATGGGGGCCAAATGACCCTTTCACGGGGTCAGACAATCAGAAAGCACAGGTTTTTACATTGCATTCATAACAATAGCGAAACTACAGATATGAAATATCAACAAAAATAATTTTATGGTCGGGGTCGCCACAACATAAGGAACTGTGTTAAAGAGTCGCAGCATTCAGAAGGCTGAGAACCACTATTTTATATGATTTTGAATATAGTAAATATTCCTTAGAAAATTTTTGATAGCTTAGGCTAGTAAGTTAATTCTTATAGTCTATTTAAAGTTCTTTAACATCCCCAATATTTTTGGCAATATTCAGGGCCTTGCTTATAAAGATAAAGGGACAGATGTGATATTCTGCACATGTAAACGTAGAGAATGATAATAGTCATTTTAATTGCCCACAAATTATATCTGTACGATATGTAAATCACATAAATATATATGTATATCAAGGATTATGGACAAACAAGGGAACATGACACCACCAAAAGAACTAAATATTCTACTGCTAGTTAAACTTAAATCAATAGAAATTCTCGAAGTGTCTGACGAAGCATTCAAAATCATCTTCTAAAAGAAAGTTCTATGACTACAACATAACCAGGCAGGAAACTTAATGGAATCAGAAAAATAAATGAATAAACTGAGAAGTTCAACTGAATAAAATAATCTTAAAAGAATCCAACAAAGCTACAGCAATGAAGGTAACACACGTTTGAGAAAATTTCACCAAGTTTCCAATGCAGACTTAACCAAACAGAGACGAGTCACTTGAGTTCAAAAAGTTTCATTGTTTAAAATTGCCCAGTCAAGAGAAGAGAGGAAAAAAATAAGGATGGAATGGGGGAATTCCTAGAGGATTTATGAAATACCACCTGACCATTAAAAGAAATAAGGGAGTTTTTTTTTAAATCTGTATGAAAAGGTTCTAATTGACAGCCTCAAAATAAGCCAGTGTGTAAGGTGACTAAAAAGGTGGGCCTACAGTCAAGTCTGAATCTGAATGAAGAGAATGCTCAGCTCTACAGGGGTGGCTTGTAAGTCAGCTGTTACTCCGGCATGAAATTTAAAGAACAAGAAAGATACAGATGCGAAGTGTTTTTAAGATAACTGTATTACCAATGTTGTGAGTAGAAACACAATAGACAAAATTCAGCGATGTAAATTACGATATCAACAATGCAAAAATCTGAAGGACGAGTTAATTTTTCAAGGCGTACAGTTTGCCACTAGCTTAAAAACACTGTCATACCTATGGGGTGTTCTACGTAAGCGTTGTGTTAACTACAAGGGAAAAGCAATGTGTAGCAGGAAGAGAGAAGATAAAACTGGGGACAAAGAGATGTCTCTGTGGGTAAAAGGGCTTGTTCTGCAACCACAGCAAACTAAACTTTACAGAAAAAAGAAAACTGTTCCAAGAGAAAAAGATGAAGCCATTATACAATGATAAGTTGACCAATTCATTAAGGTGATATAGCCGTCATGGAGTCGTCTAAGCGTTTTGGGCAATTGTTAATAGAGTTGAGGAGAGATAGAAAACAAAAACTGGACAATAGGGAATACCAAAGGCTTCCTGTCAACAGTGGAGTGCAGAGACAGAAATAAGAAACTTTAACAATTCTGCAGCCCGAATATACCTTACAGACATACAGAGCATTCTAGCCAGCAACAATAAAATACTCTCCCAGAGTGCACGTGGGACATTCTCCAAGACAGACATATGTTAGGCCACGACTCAACAATTTCACAGAGATGGGAGAGATATCAAACAGCACTTCCAACCATAATGATAGGAGCCTAGAATTCAATAACAGAAGGGAAATTGGATTTTCACAAATATGTGGAAATTAAACAACATTATCCTGAATGAGGGATGGGTCAGAAAAAAAATCAAAAGGAAAGCTAAGAAAATAGAAACACGACCTGCCATATCCATCATGTGCAAATGCATCATATACATCCACATGAATATGCATATACATCCTATGCCATATATGTAATATATATATTTATTTATATAATCAAGTAATAAGACTGAGACAATAATCAAAAACTTCTGAACAAAGAAAAGTCCAGGACGTTATTTATTCTACCAAACATTTAAAGAATTAACATCAGTCTTTCTCAAACCATTGAAAAAAAATTTTTTAAATGAAGAAAAGGATGAAAGACTGACAGACTAACTCACTAATGAAAGCACAGTCACCCTGACCTCAAAGGCAAACACAGCTACTAAAAGCAGGGGTGGTTAAAAGATCACTCCGTGGTTAAGAGCACCGTCTGCTCTTCCGGAGGACCTGAGTTCAATTCCCAGAACCTGCTTTAGAACTCACAGCTGATAAAAATAAAATTAATAGTGAGATCAGGCTCTTTCAGGGTAGTATGGCCATAGACTGGGGAGTCATGCGGAAGTGTGGGAGGAAGGATTGAAGGACCCAGAGCAGTCAAGGGCACCACAACAGAACCTGGGCCCACAGGGACTCACAGAAACTGAACCACCAACAGAGAGCATGATGGGATGGACCTAGGCTCTGCACTCAGGTATGTAGCCTGATATCCATGGGAGGCCTCCCCTTCTCTGAGGAGAAGGAGAGGAGTGGTGGCTGAGGGAGGGGAGGAGGCAAGGAGGGACTGGGAAGAGAGGAGAGAGGGGAACCTGGGATCAGGATATAAAGTAAATAAATAACTTAATAATAAAAATAATAAATAAAATTAATAAATTATCTTGAAATCCCGAGAAATTAGTAGCAAAATTCAATAGACCAAAAAGAGTATCCACCACGATGGAGTGAGATTTATCCCTGCAATATGATGAGTGAACTTGAGCAAACCAAGACACCGCATTAGCAGAATGAAGAGCAAATTCCTACAGTCATCCCAGCAAGTGGGGGAGAGGACAAAACACAGCATCCTGCCCTGAAAGGACTCCAAGGTGGAGAGACTTAGTAAGTTAGGATTAAAAGAAACACAATAGGCCCAAGGCCAAATAAGCCTGGGGCAAACATCATTCTCAACAGCAAAAAGCTGATGACTTTTCTTCTACGAGAAAAGGAGAAGGAGAAAGATGCGGTCCTACTGGTGTACAACTCGGTGCAGGGAGTCCTAACCAGGGCAGTGAGGAGAGAAGGAGAAAGGGCATCCCAATGAGAAAGGAGAAAGTTAAATAATCCCGTCAGAAAAATAATATGTTTGGGAATGAACAAATCCGTGAGGTGAAGTATTGATGAAAAAGATGGGAAACGCAAATGAGTGAAAAGATAGTTCATGTTCACAGACTGGAAGGCTGACTGTCAACATGCATTTACTGCCCACCACGATCTATAGATCCTATGTTTCTGTCACATTCCGAATGCTACTGTTCACAGACATAGGAGCTCTGTCTTGTCATCTATAAGGAAACAGGGAAAACTGAATAGCTTTATCGAGCCTTAGAAAACCTTTCAGCACTCAAGCCTTCACACCCCATCATTTCAACCAAATCCAGCTGATGTTCAACGACGGCGTGATCGCTGTGCCACAGAGAAAGACTCATCATTAGATGGGGCTGAAAAAAAACTGAACAGGGGCGCAAAAGAATGGAATTGGTTCATTTCACAACCCCAAAAGTTAACTCAAACTGAATAAAAAAAATATCGAGGCCCGAAAATATAAAACTACCAGAGAGAAAATACAGATGGAAAACACACGGTGGTTTTAGCAAATGAACCCTAAAAATACAAATGACGAAGTTGAACGCTGATTAACCGTGCTACATCCAAGTATAAAGTCTACACAGCAAAGGAAATGATAGAATCAAGAGGCTCGGGAAGGAAATATCTGTGAACTGCTATAACGGTTCAGTAATGCTCTTCCCAGAAGCCATGGGTTTTTTAAATAAAAATCCCAGAGCCGAGTGTGAGTTACTGTCTAGAGAGATCCCAGAGGCTCACAAAATAACACAGGCTATTGACATCGCTCTTGGTTCTCCATTAGAACTAGACGGTAAGGCCCTGTTGCTAAAAACAGGATTCGTTTTGAGAACAGGATACGGAGAAACCAAGCTTGGACTAAGCCAGAAGCATCCTCTGCTGCTAGCCTCAAGTGGGAGGTGCTCTACAGATGGAGGGGGCGGGGCATAAACTGTCCTACCCAGCTTCAGACACCTCGTGCCACAGCTCTGACCCCCTACACAAGATGCGCCTGCTGTTGCAAAAACGACATGACTATTTAGGAATAACTGGTTGCATTCTGCCAGGACGTGGAAGCAGCCTCACAGAAAGGAATACATGCCTAGTACCGTGAGCTTGGTCAAAAGCTGGTACTGTTGTTTTATTGAATGGGCATTGGGTCAGATTGCTTTCTACGTACTTCTGTTTCTACACACAGTCTAATGCAGCCTTGGACATGATAGCATCCTTGTGCCGTGGGTGGCGGATGAGGTATAGATTGCATAACTTGTCGGAATACTGAGAGTACGTGATTAGTAAGTTTTCAGCCCCAGGCGTGCACTTTACATCTAAGATGCAGGGAAATCGAGGAAGGGGAAGTAGAAAGATTATAGGAGCTGGATGGAGAGAATCGCTTGAAACACGGTCTTCTAGATATGACGCAGCCATTGCGACCACCATTGCACTGCAGCTGTGACGTAGGTGCACAAGGCCTGCACCAAAAATAAGAGAGAAGAAAAAGGCTTAAAAGGAGGGAGAGTCTGTGGGAGGGAGATCGGGGAGGGATAAGGTGGGAAGAAGAGGGTAAAGAGTTAAGGTGATCACAATGCATCTGCATGCGCGTATGAAACTGTCAAAAACACCAGGAGGGGAAGAGTCTGCCTTTAGTGATAAAGTAAATAAATATTTTTTGAAAGCAGGAAAAGATTAATAGTTTTCAAAAGCAGGTGGCAGAAGAAAAAGGATTATGGTGATACTTCACTCTCAATTGAGACCAAATTGAACACTTGAAGTGAATGAAGTGTATGATGTGTGAATTATATCTCAATGAAGTTGTTTAAAATACTATAAGAAGACCATGAATTCGCCTCACCTGGACCCAGCCGGGTGCAGTAAAAAAAAAAAACAAAAAAAACAAAAACCCAGAAGTCCATCCTTATCAGTCAGCCTCCAGCAAACACACCATGTATGACCAGCAGAGGGAGCTAAAATAATAGCTTTGGCCTACGTCTGCTATCACGGAAAGGGCCATGGAAGGATGTCAAGTTTAGCCATAACCCGGGTTGGCTGAGGAATAACCCTTATTTATTCTTATCAAAAGTATTGAAAGTTGATATAAATAGTCATCTCTTTTGAAAGCCTAAAAGTTTACATATCTCAGGATTTCTTTTCTCTTATTGAAAATAGATTTTTTTTTTTCATGCAACACTGATCCCAGTTTCCTGGCTCTCTACTCCTCCCAGTTTTTCCCCACCTCCCCTTCCATCCAGATCCATCCCATGTCTGTCCCTCCTTAGAGAACATACGGGCTTTGAAGGAATAATAATAAAATAACACATAAGAAGATTAAAATAAAATTCACACTTCAGAAAAGAATAATATAGAAGGAAGGGAGCCCAAGAGAGGATACAAGTAACAGATATAAATGCAGACCTGCTTGTTCACACACTCAGGAATCTCATGAAAACACAGAATTGGAATCCATAATATATACACAAAGAGCCTGTTTGGTGGGTGGGCTGTTAGGGGGAGAGGAGAGAGAGGAGAGAGACAGAGACAGAGAGAGAGGAAAGGGAGGGAGGGAGAGGGAAAGATTAAATTAAAAGATAAAATTTAAATTAAAAGGAAAACAAAGGCCCTGACATAACACTGTGACACAGGAACCTCCACAGATACCATTGAGTTAGTTTCCTGTCAGCCATCTACTGCTGGGCACACCGCCTATCCTTAAGAGTAGTTACTTCCCTTGGTGGAAACCAAATATTCATTTGCAAGTGGTTATCAATGGTCGATTCCTTCTGGGTTAAGATGTAGGCATGTGTCCACCTCTCCTTTCAGCTCCCAGACCCATCTGGTCTACCCCCGTGCAAGCCTGGGCTGCTGCCTCACTCTCTAAGTTCTTTTCTGTGCCAGCCCTGTTGTGTTTGGCGGACTTTCTTTCCCTCCCCTCTGGCTCTTATGCTCTCTGCTCCCTGCCTCTCCTCATCTGCAGTGTCCTGAGCCCTAGAGGGCAGGGTTTGATGGAGACATCCTGTTTAGGGTTTGAGTGTTCCGAGATTTCCAACTCTCTGCATTTTGCCTGGCCTTGGGCCTCGGTATTTGTTCCCAGCTGCGGTAGAAGGAAGCTTCTTTGATGGTGGCTGAGCAAGACGCTGATCTCTGAGTATAGCAGCATGTCACAAGGAGTCATTTTATGGCTGTGTTCCTGTAGCAGGACAGTAGTGTTTGCTTTTCTTCTGCGTCCCTGGGCTATCTCAAGTTCTTCATCACCCAAGCAGCATTGGGTTGGGTTCCATCTTGTGGGGTGGATCTTAAGTCAACTCAGACATTAAGTCACCTCATTCACTGACTTATCTTTCAGGAAAGACGCTGTTGTAGATAAAAGGGTTTGCAGCTTGACTGCTGTTTACTTTTCTCCTTGGGTAGTGTGCAGAGTGCCTTCCTCCATGAAGAACACCAGCCCGTAGGGGCGAAGGCTCTCGGTAGACACCAGCTTGATGTGTCTGTGTCTACTGAGTTGTGTGGGCATTATCTCCAGCAACGAGGCCTTGCCTGCAGTTTGTAGAAAGCAACATATAGCCACCCTGTGTTGTTTGGGACCCCTTGGCCAACAATTCATTGAGTTATAGCCCATTCCCAGTACTAGAAGCTTCATTTGATGCTGAAAGAGATGTCTGTTGGGAGCTCTGTCTCCACCGTTACTTGGTGATTTGATTGAGATAGTCTTCATTCATGTATATATTTGATGTATATATTCGAGGAAACTTAAACTGTATTAGGTTTCCATGGTTCTCCTCAAATAGCCCTTAATTTAGCTGTTGATATTCTTTTCTTTGCCCCCATGACTACTCAACATTCTCATTCTAGCCTGCTCCTTCTCCATCCATAACTGTCCATTCTATTTCCCTTTCCTAGGGAGAGCTGTCTGCCCTCTCTACTCCCATACTCTGTTCCCAGCCACTGTGGTTCTGTGGAGTGTAACTCGCTCATCATTGACTTAACAGTTAATAGTTACGTATGTAAGTGAATCCATAAAATATTTGTCTTTCTAGGTCCCGTATGCCTCATTCAGGATGATTTCTTTCTCTTATGCTATCTATTTACCTATGAATTTTATGATTTCATTTTTGAACAGCTGGGTAATATTCTATTCTGTAAATGTATCACACTTTCTTTATCCACTTACCTGCTGAAGGACATCTAAGTTATTTCCAGTCTCTAGCTATTATGAATAGAGCAGCAATGAGCATGGTTGAGCGTGTGTCTCTGAGGTAGGATGAAGCTATGGGTATATGCCCCAAGAGTGGTAGAACTGGATCTTGAGGTAGACCATTTTTCATTTTCCTCAGGAACCTACCACACTGACTTCTATAGAGGCTCTACAAGTTTGTGCTCCCACTAGCAATGGATGAATGCTTCCCTTACTCCTTTCCAGCATGAGCTGTCATTATTTTTTTTTTATCTTAGCCATTCTGACATTTATATGATGAAATCTCAAAGTAGTTTTGACTTGCATTTCTCCAATGACTAAGGAGGCTGAACATTTCCTTAAGTGCTTCTCGGCCATTTGAGCTTCCTCTAATTTCAAATTCTCTGTTTAGATCTGAACCCCATTTTTTAACTGGGTTATTTGTTTTCTTGATATCCAGTTTTTGAGTTTATACACACACACACACACACACACACACACACACACACATTTCAAATGTGTCGTTGGTAAATACCTTCTATTCTGCAGGCTTCCACATTGTCAAAACTATGGTTTCCTTGGTCGCGCAACTTTTCTGTTTCATGAGGTCCCATTTATTAATTGTTGACTTTAATGTCTGCTAATGGTGCTTTGCTCAGAAAGCCTTTTGTGCCAATGAGTTCAAGGCTACTTCCCACTTTCTCTTCTGTCGTGTTCATTGTGTTTGGCCTTAAGTTGAGTGAGGTCTTTTGATTAATTCGGAGCTGAGTTTTGTTCGGGGTCATCAGTACAGATTTATTTTGACTTCCACACACAGCCATCCAATTTGGTGGGCAGCTTGTTGAAGATGCTATCATATTTCTAGCTCTTTTTTTTTAAATTAGAAATAGAGTATCCATAGGCGTGTGGATTTATGTCTGGGTCCTCAATTAGATTCTGTTAATCAATGTGCCTGTTTTTGTGCCAATACCACATGGGTTTTATTCCTATAGTTCAGTAGTACAAGTCAATATTGAGGATGGTGAGACCTCCAGCAGGTCTTTTATTACTACGACTGTTTTAGCTATCCTGATATTTTGTTTTTCAGTGTGAAGCTAAAAATTGTCCTTTCAAGATCTGTGAATAATTGCATTAGAATTTTGATAATGATTGCCTTAAATCTGTAGATTGCTTTTGGTAGGATGACTATATTTATTATACTGATTCTACTAATCCATGAGCATGGGAGATCTTTCCACCTTCTGATTTAGTCTTAAATTTCTTTCTTCAGTGTCTTAAAGTTTTTATTATACAAGTCTTTCTGTTGCTTGACTACGGATACCCCAGGATATTTTTTATTTTTAAGGCTATTATGAATGGTGTTGTTTTCCTGATTTCTTTCTCAGCCCATTTGTCATTTGTATATAGGAGGGAGACTGATTTTTGTACATTAACTTTATATCCTGCTACTTTGCTGAAAGTGTTTATCAGCTGTAGAAGTTCCCTAGCAGAACTTTTCGGCTCTCATGTAGACTATCCTATCATCTTCAAGTAATGATAATATTGACTTCTTCCTATCTGATTTGTATCCCCTTGATCCCTTTCAATTGTCTTACTGATCTAGCTAAGACTTCAAGCACTATGTTGAACACATATGGGCAGAGGATAACCTTGCCTAGTTCTGATTCTAGTGGAATTGCTTTGAGTTTCTCTTCATTTAAGTTGATGTTGGCTATGGGCTTGCTGTAAAGTACTTTTATTATGTTGAAGTGTATCCCTTGAATTCCTAATCTCTCCTGGACTTTTGTCATGAAAAGGTGTTAAATTTTATCAAAGGTGTTAATTTTCTTTTCTGTATTTGATAAGATGATCAAGTAGGGATTTTTTTTTCCTTTCAGGCTATTTATATTTATCAATTTAAGTATGTCAAATCCCTTCCCTGCATCTCTGGGATGAATCCTACTTGATGATGGTGGGTGATCTTTTTAATGTGTTCTTGGATTCAGTTTTCAAGTATTTGAGATTTTCTGCATCTCTATTCATAACAGAAATTGGACTGCAATCCTCATTCTTTAGGGTCTTTAGGTGGTTTAGACATGAGGGTAACTGTGCTTTGACTGTTAAGTGCCAAGGGGAATTTTTGTTCCAATCCAGTCTATTTGGTGTTCTGTATGCTCGTTATGCCTTGATAGTCATCTCGTTTTTTAGGATGGATAAATTTTCTTCTATAACTTTGTTGAAAATATGTTTTATGCCTTTGACCCAAGTTTCTTTTCCTTCTTCTCTTCCTACTCTTCTTAGATTTGGTCTTTTGATGGTGTTCTAGATTTCCTGGATGTTTTGTGCCTGGTATTTTTTAGATTTAACATTTTTATTTGACTGGAGTATCCATTTCTTCAATTGTGTCTTCAATGCCTGAGAGTCTCTCTTTCATCCTTCGTATGCTGTTGTTAAGTCTTACCTCTGAGGTTCCTATTTGAGTTCCTACATTTTTTGTTTCCGACTTTCCCTCAATTTGGGTTTTCTTTATGGAGTCTCTGTTTCCACCTCAGGGTCTTAAACCATTTTATTCATTTCCTTTCATTCTTGGTTTGTGTTTTCATAGATTTCTTTAAGAGATTTCTTCATTGCCTTTAAGGATCTCTGTCGTACAAGTAACAGCTATTTTAAGGTCCTTGTCTTGTGCTCCAACTATGTCCCACTTATCAAAGCCTACTGTGGTAAGGTTGCTGGGCTCTAGTTACAGGCTGGAGAGATGGCTCAGTGGTTAAGAGCACCAACTGCTCTTCCAGAGGTCCTGAGTTCAACCCCAGCAACCACATAGTGGCTCACAACCATCTGTAATGGGATGTTGTCTGGTATTGATTATGTTTTTATGTTGGCATCTAGGCATCTGAGTTTGGGATAATCATAATTCTGGGTGCTGATATCTGGGTGGGTGTTTTGCTACTTGGTTTCTGTTGCCTTCTCTGGTTCTTAGGAAGAGTATGGTAGCTGTATGTTGGCTGGTAGGAAATTCTTCTGGGATTCTTCCAGGTATGGTCACTGGAGTTTCTGGATAGAGTGTCTTTAGGAAAGGGAATGGGCTGGGAGGCTTAGGAGGTCCACAAGAGGGAGGAAAGTAGGGTGTTCCACAAGGATATGCTTAGTTCCTTAGTAATGGCCATAAAGAGTAGGGAGAAGACACAACAAGTACTGTACGGCAGAACTGGGGAAGAGACCGGAGGATTGGATTTAGAGGAGATTGGGGAGAAGTAAAGAACTTCAGTTAATCTACTGCTCCCTGGCTGGCTTGGCCAGAGTTTGCAGGGAATTCCTGTTGCGCTTAGGGCAGGGATAAAGTGGTGAGTGGGGGAAGGGAGGTTGAAGGAGATCTTTGTAATCTACTGAAAATGAGGGAGGGAGGGAGGAGAGGCCACAGCAGGTGGTCTGATACAGGAGTGAGACTGGGATATTGGATTTGGAGAAGAGGAAGTCCACATCTCAGTTTCTTGATTGTAGAACATCGAATGTTATGTTTAACCTAATCCCCTGGTATTCTTTCCCTAGAAATTAATTGCCTTTAAGGCAGTCAGTGAATTATAACAGAAGAGCAGAGAGTCAGCATCTGTTCCATAAACACCCTGATGTGTCCACGCCAAGTACGCACACCTCCTCTCTGCCACTGATTGACTAATGACGCCATCATGGTACCAAGGCTGATGGTCCAAAGTAAATGTTAGATGGTCAAGCTGAGAACACAGTTTTCAAAACAGCAATCATTCATTTATTCTAGACCATAAACATCTTGTATCTGCTAGGCAGTAGTGGGTCAAAACTGAAATTATAACTTATATTTGTGCTGGGATAGGTGACATAAAACAAACCTACAAAAAATGTAACTCTAATTTGTTTTATTTTAATGATTTATCTATCTATGTATATGAGTACACTGTCGCTGTCTTCAGACACCCCAGAAAAGGGCATCAGATCTCATTTACAGATGGTTGTGAGCCACCATGTGGTTGCTGGGAATTGAGCTCAGGACCTCTGGAAGAGCAGTCGGTGCTCTTAACCACTGAGCCATCTCTCCAGCCTGTAATTCTAATTTATAATGCCTATTTTTGAAAAAAAACGAGCAAAGTAATTTAGGAGCTTAGTTCAGATTGGGTGGTTTAGCACTTAAACTAAAATAGAAACAGAATGTTCTAGAAAAGAAACTAGGATTGTGTGAGCCTCTATGGAAGCAGAAGACTTTGAGTGACTTCAAGAAGATGTGAGGAATTTTATTGCTGTGAAGAGACACCGTGACCATAGCAACTCTTGAGGCTGGCTTACAGTCCAGAGGTTTAGTCTATTATTGTTATGGCAGGAATCAAGGCAGCAAGCATGATAGACTGCAGACAAGCTCAGTGCTGGAGGGGTAGCTGAGAATTCTCTATCTTGATCTGCAAGGCAGCAGGAAGAGAGAGTGGCTCTGGGCCTGGCTTGAGCATTTGAAACCTCAAAGTCTACTCCCAGTGACACACTTCCTCCAACAAGGCCACACCTATTCCAACATGACCACGCCTCCTAATAGTGCCAGTCCCTATGGGCTCATGGGAGATATTTTCATTCAAAACATCACATAACATCACCAAAATTGGTACTGTTGGTAGTAGGGTAACGAAGAGGAAGCTGAGTCATGCTGGCTCCTCTAGGTTGGCATTGCTAGTATTCACAAAATGGGTACTATTAAAGAATTTTAGATATTAGATTGAGTTATCATAATTGCATTCTATATGTGTGCATGTGTGAGCATGTGTATGCATGTGTTTTTGGGGATGCAGGAGAAGGTGTTGATATAGATGTCCATGTTTGTGTGTACATAAGCACATGGACATCAGATGACAACCTTAAATGTCATTACTTGGAAGCCATTCTTTTTTTCTTTAAACTAGAGCTCACCAGGTAGGCTAAGCTAGCTGTCCAGAGACACATACACAAGGAACCACCCGTGTTTATATCCCCAGAACTAGGATTATAAGCCTGCTTCATCACTTCCAGCTTTAAAAAAAATCAGTTATCTGAAGATTTCTTATCATGTAAATTGATCATAATTAATGATTAATAATGCCCCTCCTGAGTTCCTCTCAGGTCCTCCCCCACCTCCCTACCCACACAACTTCATCTTCTACACCCAGCTTCTTTTCTGAGGACCAAACTCATGTCTGGTGTTTATGAGATCACTTTACAAACTGACCCATCTCTCCAGCTTCTATACTTGCATTTTTAATCTGCCATAGAGCTTGGCCAAAGGGAGAAGTGGCGAGTGCATACTAGTACAAAGAGATCAACAAATCTGTTACAGATAGAATCTGAGATCGAGGCAGTGGGCAGTTTTGAAAGTCATTCTTGAAAACCACTGATACACTCCCGAGCCCCACTCGCAGCCAAGTCCAGAAATCTTTATCCCAGTCTGGGTTCACCCCAGTTTTTGAACAACACATCAATCCTAGCCACGTCCCCCAAAGAGTTAACAACCACGAAAAGCATAACCAAACACACAGCGAGTCTGCCTTTTCTTTCATTGTGTTATATAAAATCTTAACGAAGAAAAAAAAAACCCAACTAAAGTGCTTTACAGAGAAAACAAGTCTAATTAAAACATTCATACGTGCTTCCTAAAATCATGGCCCCCGTGGCACCAGCTGTCAGAGTTATAATGGTGCATCAAATGGGAGTAATCAATTTTACACAGATGAGCAAAGATATAATATTTCAAGCTGAGCCCGAGAATTAACTAAATTTACATGCATGTTGTAGTGGAAAGAGCATGGAATGTAATTTCAGAGGACATGGGGTCAATTCTTAGAAGCTCTGTGACTTTAGGCAGTTTATTCAACTTCTCTAAACCAACTCCAGCATCCGTGTGCAAACTTTGGATACAAATAACACTATCTGCCTTACAGAACATTGCGAACTCCAGTGTGCTGAAGCCAGTGGCTTTGTGGTATCACCGCTTGAAGAGTAGACTTCAAAAAGAATGTGCTTGAGTGTTTCCAAACAAGATGGACTGGTAACTAGAAATGAAAGGCTTAGAAGGCAGCTCAGCTGGGAGAACACTTGCTGTGCAAGCATAAGTACCCAAGGGTTCCAACACTGTGATGAGCGCTTATTATTCCTGCATTGAGGAGGTGGACACAGCCTGCTCCCTGGGCTTATTGGCCTCCTAGTCTAGCCAAACCGAAAGCCCCAGGCCATGTAGAGACCGGATCTCAAGAAACAAAGAAAACAGCCATGGCCAAAGTTGACCTCTGGCCTCCAGGTGCAATACACCTGCCCGTGCACATGTATCCACATCAACACGAAAAATAGAGCTCATTCTAGACAGTTACTTTCCAATGAATAAGAGTATTCCAGAAAGCACCTAATATTGCTTGGAAACAAGAGGATTAGTCAGATTAAAAGTTTAGGAAACGCTCCCAACCCCTCTACCACTTAGTAACAAGGTCACTTTTTTAAAGCTCATAAAATCTACACACTTCCATTTTCTCATTTATAAGATTGAGAACACATTGTGTCAGGTAAAATTATACACGTGAAGACTTCAACACGTGACTGGCACAAATAGGGACTTAGTGAACATCAGCCATGGCAAGGCTGCTTCTGTCGTGATATCGAAAATATGTTTTAGGTTCTTTGCTTGGAGAATATGTGGTGTGCCTATCTCACACATTTTCAAACAGACCATTTGAATCTATCCCTAGTACAATCTATCCCTATGACTCTATTAAAATTGCTCATATTCAAGGTCACACATAACCTATCCCGTGGTAAACACCGTAGGTAGGCTCGTGTTGAAACTATCAATCTTTTTCTCTTGGAAAGGTTTCTTTCCATGGATTCCAGACCGAGATTTATCCTCATCTTCCTCTTTCCTCGATGGCCACTTCCTTCCGATCTCTGTTCCTGAGCCTCAGAGCACTATCCTATATGTTGGTCTCTCTCACACAGGCTAACCTACCAGGTTGCCAGGAAGTCTTCCCTCTTCTGCCTCTGATATCACTTGAGTGACTTCAAAAATCCTCTTTGTCAAGCATGCATGGGCTGGACCGAGGTCTCCCCACCCATATGTAGCAGATGTGCAGCTCGATCTTCCTGTGGGTCCCAGACAACTGGAGCAGGGGCTGTCCCAAAAGCTGTTGTCTTTGTGTGGGATAGGCTCCTCTAGCTGGGCTGCCTTGTCTGGCCTCTGTGGGAGACGATGCATGTAACCTCACAAAGACTTGATGTGCCAGGGTGGGGGAATGTGAAGGGCAACCCCAACTGCTCAGAGTGGAAGGGGAGAAGGGTCGGGGGAGGATTGTGAGAGGGAGTGACCGGGAGGGGGCCAATGAGCAGGATGGAAAGTGAATCTAATTAGTTAGTTAATTGATTAATTAATTAATTAATCGATCCTCTTTGTTTTTAATATACCCTCCATTTTGTGTTTAGTTTTGTGTCAATTTGACACAAGCTAGAGTCTTCAGAGTGGAAAGAGCCTCAGTTGAGAAAATTTCTCCTGTAAGGCATCTTCTGAATTAGTGATCAATGGGGAAGGGTCCAGTCCATTGTGGGTGGTGCTAGCCTTGGGCTGGTAGCCCTCAGATCTATAAGAAAGCAGGCTGAGCAACCCGGAGGAAGCAAACCGAGAGAGCAGCACTCCTCCATGGCCTCTGTGTCAGCCTATGCTCCAGACTCCTCCCCTGTTTGAGTTCCTGTCCTGACTTCCTTCAGTGATGGACAGCAATATGGAAGTGTAAGCCACATACACCCTTTCCTCCCCAACTTGCTTTTTAGTCATTGTGTTTTGTCACAGCAATAGAAGCCCTGAGACACTACATTCTGACAGTTATCAAATCTTTGTTTCCAGCCTGGAGTTCTCAGAGGGCAAGCTGTCCAAACCCAAGTACATGTCTGATGTCTCCAATTAGAAATATAATACACTTTCGAAGTCAACATGTCCAGTTGCAACCTTTTCACCCAACCCCCTTTCTTCCCACGGCCTTCCCCATCTCAGTTCATGTCAATGTTATCCCTCCAGTTGCTCAAGTCAAAAACTTTTAATTCTTCTTTCTTGATCCCTCCCTCCATCTCCCAAACCCTACATCCGATCCATCAGCTAAGTCTGTCAGCTCCGTTTTCAGAAAATATCCAGAATCTGATCCCCAGTCCAGCCCCTTGCTGCTTCCACTGAGAAAGTCTCAGACCAAGCTGTGATCCGATCATAAGACCTTTGCTTTTTCCCTGCCTCTCTTCGCCCATCAGCTCCTCCCTACTCAACACTGTCACCATGGACAGGTAATCCACTCGAGGCACTCCCACTCAAACCCTCCCCTGAATCCCCGTCTGACTGAACATAGAGGCTGGAGCCACCTTGAAGCCTTTCTCTTCTCTACACATTCAAGCTACCTTATGCTTCTCTCTTCTTCAGACACTGGGGGACGGAGCCTGCCTACCTAGGGGTTTGTGTTCCTAGTTTCTTCCTCCAGGAAATGCCTCCCCCTTGGTGACTGTAAGGCCCTGAACTAGTCACTTTTTACCATTGCTGTGGCAAAATACCTTTCAAAATGAATTTAAGAAAGGACAGGTTTGTTTTGGTTTTTAACTTAAGGGTACAGTCTTTGCTGGTCATTGTAAGCTAGAAAGCATGGCGGCAGAAGATCTGGGTGCTTGGTCACCTTGTATCCCCAGTCAGGAAGCAAAGAGAAATGACATCTCTGAGTTGTGCTCACCCCCCTTTACTTTGCGTACATCCAAGAACCTGCCCATGGAGTGGTGGTTTCCACATTAGGATGAGTCTTTACATCTCAATTAATCTAATATACATGATCCCTTGAAGGCTTGTCTCTTCCTTGAGTTCCCATCCTGTCAAGTTGATCATTCCACAGCACACGCCCCTCTCCCATGTCCTTCCGGTCTTTGCCTTGACGTTACCCACACCTCTTAAGCTGTTCCACTTAAAGCTGCAACCTGCCCTCCCTGCCTGGTTTTGGCCACCTGTTTGTTTTATCTAATTGCCATCTAGTCCGTACGGTTTACTTATCTACTCTTTGTCAGCCTCTGGAATAAAATGGAAAGATCCTAGAATCTTTGCCTATTACATTTGCTTGCTCTCCAGAACCAAGAATAGATTCTCGCTGCAGTAAATAGTCTCGCCCAATAAATATTTGTCAATTTAGTGAAAATAATGAAAGGATAGTTTTCCTACACTGGTAATAGATGTTAATTGACTTCCTAACTACAACGAAAGCATTGAGACTTATGGCAAAAGTAAAGCGATTCAGAATTTGGGATGTGTGCTTAAGAAACAAGATCCATTACAGAATACACAATGGTTGGTTCGTTGTCATGCACTATCCTGTACGTATACATGCATACACACAGGTACACACAAACCACTGGCAGATGCATTGTTCTTACAGGGACTCATTAGCTTTAGTTTATAGTTCTTACTTGAACTTAAGTTCCAGCAGCGTGGTTCCCCTCCCACTCTACACTGACTGCCGGAGGAGATATTTGATCTTGATACCTTAACTCTGTAACCATTATTGCTGTTTTGTTGATATTATTTTCACAATCCAAAAGTGCCAAGCAGGCAAACCCTGCAGTGCTTTTGAGCTCAAAGAAATATTGTTACCGTTGTTGACTTGTTCATATTATGTAAAATAAATGTTTTACCTCTTAATCAGTTTTAGGTGACTGCCTCTTTATTGCTAAGGATTAAAACCAATTTTGGTTATTGTGCTTTGTGTATCTTCCATTAAATATGAGAATAAACTAAGTTTTGTGCCTTTTCTTTCAAACAGGGCATCTTTCTTAGAGTTCTTTTTTCCTCCATATCTAAAAATTGTGCAATCGACATTTCCTTTTCTTATCGTTCAAACGCCTTTTTATTCTCCCATGAAGGGCCTGCCAGAGTCTTGGTGCTCAGTGCTAGGCCATTTGCGAAGCTCTCAGTGGGAACATTGTAAAGCACTTGCATTTGAAAATAAAATAAAAACCACATTGTCAAACATTTTGAGCTTCACAGAAAAAAATACAATCTCTTCAGTCATTTCAGACATAGTTGACCAACAGTAAGACGTCAGCGTTAGTCTATTGACAATTAAATGTCCACATCAGCCCAGCACTGGAATGGTAACCCAAAAAACTGTAGGCCTTTTGTTTTGTTTTGGATTTGTTTGTTTGACTGATTGGTTTGGCCTTGTTACTAGTCTACGGAAGACACCGATCTAGTTTTTAAAAGATTCTAACAATACCTTACAAAAACAAATCAGATACCCGAACTGTACCGCCTGTCTCTGCAGGAACCACACACACCTCCGATACTCAACGCTGTCCTAAAACTGCAGTGCTAAAACTCTGCGTGGTGGTTTGAATGAGAACGTCCCCCATAGGCTTATATATTTGAATGCTTGGTTCTTAGCCGGTTGGACTGTTTGAGAAGTATTATGAGGCATGGCCTTCTGGAGGAGGTGCATCATTGGAGAGGAAGCTTTGAGGTTTCAAAAGCCGACCCTGTCTTCTTCTCCCTTCGCCTCCATCTTGTGGATAAGACACAAGCTCTCAGCTAAGGCTCTAGCCCATGCCTGTCTACTGATGCCACGGTGCCCTGTCATGGTGGTCATGAACTCTAAAGCTCTGAGCCTGTCAGCAGACCTCCACACAGACTCTTCCATAGCTTGCCTCGGTCAAAGCGTTTGGTTCGAGCAGCAGGAAAGCTAACGACATGATGCTTCGTCCAGCTGTCATTTGCTAGTAGATTCCTAGATTCCATTCTCTTATCTGTCTGCCACTAGGATGAGCCTGTCCCCAACAAGCTAACACAGTTAGAGAGACTCACGCGCAAAGGGTAATCAGATAAATGCCTAAAGAAAAAAAAAAAAACGAAGAGAAAAGTAAAACCACCTCCCATCAACTGGTAAGGTTCACTGTCTGGAATAGCGTTGCTTCAACCCATCTATGAAGTAATGGATTACCGAGCAAACTGATCTGGCACCAGCCCTCTTAAGGAGTGGAACTCACTTCCCGACTGGTAGGTGCTAGAGTTCAGCGGTTTGTAAGCTTGTATCTCCGGGTGCACGTACACTTATTCAATGCTCGATGTGCTCACCAGACCATGCACTTCAAGAAATTCAAGACACTGTGTTCTATTCATTAAAGTGACGTTAGAGCCAAACTCAGTGTGGAGCCCAGAATAAGAACTCCAGAATTATCAATGGCGTGGTGTGGGGCAGTGAACCATGCCAGGAAACTTCATGTGGTCCAGTGGGTTCAGAAACCCTGGCACCTACCTAAAGACAGTAGGAGTTTCACCTACTCCGGACCAGATTCCTGGCCTGGAACACCTGACCACAACTCCCCACATAAAGAACGTGACTACTGAACACAGAGTGCCCCGCGCGAATGAGGTATCTAAATGGGCCTTGAGAGTTTAACCAATAAGCTTTCCTTCCCAGACATTCCTTCCTGCAAAAGGTATTTAATCTGTGGTCCACCCTGAGGAAGGGGTATGCACTCATTTTCCATGATGAAGAGTGTGGATAAACAGTATGCACAAGTCAGGACTGTCTCTCTCATCAAGAACCGCTGTGAGAGGAAGCCTTTGTTATACAGAGCCACTGCCCAAGTCCCCCTCAGAAGGCCCCTCCATGCCCCTGGTCATTCACCCCCTGAGTTAAGACAGAGTTTCACCTTCACTCCTGACTGACTCCAAGTGGTTTCCAGCAGCGACAGGACACGCGGAAACTTGGGAAACCCTGCCTCTTCGGCCCAGCCTGCATCATTTCTCATCTGGACTGGGGTCCTCATCTTAGGCTGTTGTTGTTTTCCCACCCCTGAGCAGTACATCAGCGCCTCCCACAACCCCATCACCTGACGGCATCTGATGAAGCGCAGTCTAGCATCCGGAGTTTCATCGCCCCCAACAGAGTTCACACACCCTTGGAGGTAGGACGAACACGGAACCTCAGTGTGGCGGCTACTAGCAATGAATAACCTTGCCCAGGGTTTCCCAAGTTAGTTCACATGCTTATTCCTAGACAGCTCTGCAGAGGTAGATCTAATAAATAAGAAAGTGTACATGAACACTCTTTAGACAAACAAAACTGTTATTCAAATGCAGAGATAAGAAATACCAATGGATAAATAAATATCCACTATTGTCATGAGTCTAGTATATTTCAACTCGATATGGCAGTTACCAACAAATCCTTGTCAAATTACTCTTAAGTAATTGAGGAAAGTGATTAGAAATAAACTATTAAATACAGTATTAAACTGTTAGTTAAAAATTATTAATTTTCTTTCAAATATGATTAATTTTAAACTCTTCTGCTATGCAGCTGATTTAAACAACAATCATGTACCTTTTAACCCAACAAATGACTGCAATCTTTGACCCTGAGGCTGCTTACTCACCCTTGGGCATCTTTCTAAAGCCCCCTTCTAACTGCTCCCTTTCAGCCATACTAACTTCTCGTCTTGATCCCTCTCTTAAGTTTTGATATTTCTATGGTTTGTGTAGAAGCTGCATAAAGCAGTGTGTGGTGGTTGGGGGGTAGGGTTCACAGCATGAGTTTGAAATTAGACTGTTTAGAGCCAGATCCCAGATGTCAAACATTCTGGGTATGTGGTATTCAGTTTGGGTCTTAATGTCTTCATGGATATAATGTTTTATCTATAAACTGAGACTGTGCTAATGCATACTAAAGATTAAAGAAAACGAGGACCATAAAGTTTCTTGAACAGTAGCCGGTGTGTAGTTGACAGTTGGCAGTAGCTGGTGTGTAGTTAACGGTTGGAGCGGGGAGTTGGGTTGGAACTCAGTGTGTAGAGCGCTTGCTACACAAGCATGGGGATCTGAGTTTGGATCCATAGAGGTCCACACTGGTAAGAGCTAAGCATGGTAACCTGTAACCCCAGAACTGTAGGGTGGGGACTCGAGAATCTTGGCCTTGCCAACTTGCTACTGTCGCTGAAGCAGAAAACTTTGGCTTGGGTGAAAGAGCCTATCTCATAAAAAGTAATAATACGGTAGAGAAGTGATTGAGGAAAAAAATATCTCAACATCAACCTCTGACCTCCACAGGCACCCACATGTGCAGGTGCATGCACACACAAACACATATGTACATATGCATATATGCACGCATGTACATACATGCACATGGGCATATGCACACAGGCATATAGACACCAAAGGGGAAAAATAAAGAGAAGCCCTAGATATTTATCTACAAGCAAGTCTGTGAATTCTCACACTACTTTCGTCACCTCTGAATATCCATCCCAACTGGGAACACTTCATCAGTCCACACTAGGGAAGTATTTCAAGTTCCCTGACCCCAAGGTCCTTGGCTCTTCAATAGGGAAAATAAATGTTCATGAAGAAAGAGAAGTCCACATTTATGAAGATGTTTAAAGGCAGGGGAATTTGTTTTTCCATTTTGAGTAGAACATGACCACAGTTAGGTAGAAACGTGTGAATAGGCATGAGACTGAGAAGAAATAGACACAGTCTTGCCCATGACTAAGGCCAAGTGGTAGGACCTCAGATGAATCTTACTCCATTGT
The DNA here is from genome assembly GCF_011064425.1 of Rattus rattus. Taxonomy (NCBI): domain Eukaryota; kingdom Metazoa; phylum Chordata; class Mammalia; order Rodentia; family Muridae; genus Rattus; species Rattus rattus. The sequence continues at coordinate 193,765,948 of NC_046154.1, read as the reverse complement.
TTATTTTCCCAGCGTCTCTATAATAAGCTTTCGTTCACTCATCAGGTTACTGGCTCATCAGACAAACACTGGTAGGACGCCTTCAGAAACTATAATGTGGTCTGATGACACAAAAAGATTAAGACAAAGACAGTGAATAAAAAGAATGAGTTTTTAAGACCAGGAGGGTAAGATGTGTCACTAGCCACCGAAAAGAAAACAGGAGGTTCTCTGCTTGAGAACCGCATCCAAGGCCAACTCGTAAGGTGATGAGAAAGGCTTAAGTAGAATGAGGAAACTTAAAAATCACCTCCCAAAAAAGGACTGCCGTAGGAGTGGTCAGGATGTTAACACAGAGCCCAGATGCTGGTTTTTATAGCCATGTATCAATCACATTGAATCCTGACAGCAAGCAGCACAAATGTGAACGACACGACAGAGTCCACAAACAGGGATCTATCTGTGTCTGGTTCAAACTGAGTAATCACTTCAAGAGATGTTTGAAGACACAGAGGTGGCCATCAGCACCATTCTGGAAACTTCTATGTGTGAGCTCGACATACCAAAATCTATGTTTATTACCTCTTTCTCCTCCCTTCCCCCTCTCTCCCTCCCTCCCTCCCCTCTTCCTTCTTTCTTCTCTGCCTTCATTCTTTTTCTCCTCCTTCTCCTTCTCCTCCTTTATCTTCTCCTCCTTCTCCCCTGCTTCTCCTCTTCTTCTCTCCTCCTCCTCCTCCTGTCCTCTCCCTCCTCCTCTTCTTCTTTCTCCTTTTCTTCAAGTCTTGCTCCCCTTCCAGAGCATTGCAATGAGGTAGAAAGCAGATTGATGTCAACTGTTTCGTATGTCAACAGAGTGGCTTTGGGAAGCTGCTCAATAACTGAGCCTCATTTTTCTTCCTTATTCCTAAAAACAAAAACTATGATTTATCATACATCATTCTTGACCTAAAAAAAATGAAAAAGGAAGTGCTTAACGCACTTAGAATAGCATGGGGGCATAAATAGGGACACAGGTCCGAATAGTGACTTAACAGCCACAGTGAAGATCTGTGCTCAATCTCCCAGGCTAGAGAAACAGAGACTTTAAGTCCACCCTGCCCGGTGTAGATCCCTCAGTCACCAAGTTCTGCTGATTATCTTAAGACTCCGACACTGGCTCCTCCCGCAGCTTCTGCTTTAGGATGATTGTAGTGCCCCACACTTCTGTGCTGACCTCAGTGACACCTCCTACCACTCTGACTCCCCCCAATACCTCCAATATCTCCAGCAGCTCAGAATTTCCTCCCGTAGTGATAAAACACAGCTATAACACCACCGTGCTTAGAGATCCAGTGGCTTCCCGTCAGCAGGACTAAATGGTATCTTAGCAAAGGTTAGGACGCCCTTTTAAAAATCCCTCTTTCCAGCTTTACTTTATGCCCATCTCCCAAACTGTGCATGCGTTGCCCTATTCTGAAGTCCAGTTAATGTCTAAAGAATGATACTTTGTTTCCATCCAGTTCCTCCTATTCCTCTTCACGTAGCAAATTCTCCTTGAGACTTGAGGAACCTGCTCCAACCACTTCCTTTCCTACAAAGCTGTTCAGCTTCTCATCCTTTTTGACTTCAAAAGAATATTGTTTCATCCCTGACATTATGCTGTATTTTAATTTTCTGTTTTCCATGTTTCTTCTCGACGCAGCGGTAAACTACTTGAAAGCATGCTGTGTTGATATTTATCCCACTTCCCAGTACTTGGTATTTAGAAGTTGGACAGTTTTTCATTCCTACTGCGTTAGCACAATTAGCCTCCTATTGTACATGAGGAAAACATGTCTCCTTCATGAAGCCACACAGCAGCCACCGTTCCCTACAGATGACCCAGGTCTGGCTAGTTGGAGATCCCATCCTGTTCCTGAGAAGCTGGTGGCAGTTATGGTTGATGGGGGAGGGGGCATAACTCTGCAGGGTCTCCACAGCCCAATGGGTGAACACACGCATATGTGCATATGGGAAGCACTAATTGGGCTCAATGAGAAAAATAATAAATAAAACAACCTTGAAAATTAACAAGCGGGACCATAAGAAACTGAGAACGTTTCTACATGGCAAAGTAAACTACCAGCAGAGTGGACAAACAGCCCACAGAACGGAGAAAACCTTGATCAAACTACATTTCAGGTGTGGGGATACTATCTAAACTATTTTGTAATTGTGAAAAATCACACACACACACACACACACACACACACTTATCAAATGAGCTACTGCTAGTGTGGTGAACACAAAGCTCTCGGAAAAAGAAATAAAAATGGCTAATTAATGCTGGAAAGTGGTCAACCATGTTGGCCATTAGAAAATGTAAGTTAAAACCACTTTGAGATGTCACCTCTCTCCAATGAGAAAATAAACAAAGGTTGGAGAGGATTGAGGAAAAGAAAGGAATACACACGTTATGGAAATGAGACCGGGGAGTTTCCCAAAGAATTAAAACTAGAAATGCCATGTGCCCTGGCTGCAGAACCTCTGGCCGGTTACACAAGGACTCCAGGTCCTTTCGTGTCTGTGGTTACTGCTATGTTATTCACAACAGCAAGGAAATGGGACAGTCTGGATGCCCATCAACCGATGAAAGAGAGTGAAAAATATGTGTTGAGATGGTGGAATGCCATTCGGCTGTAAAGAAAACTAAAGTTGTAAAAGTCGTCAGGGAGATGCGTGGATCTGGAAAGAATTGTGGTAAGTCAAATCAGCCAGTCTCAGAAAGACAAAGGCTACACGTTCTCTCTTGGGCAGACTGTCGTTATGTACGTGTATAGGTGAGAAACTAGAAAGGAAAGTGGGGGGGAGTGGCTTTGGGGAAGGCAGGATAGTAACAGCCAGGTAACTATAGAAGCGTAAAGAATATGAAGATGGGCTGGTAAAACACGGAGCAGGGGCCTGGGAGGAAGAGCAGGGAGGAAATGCAACCAAACAAACTCTGTTTGAAAAATAACCGTGAGATCTAATAGGGTGTGTGCTGATTACAATTTTTGGATTAACAAATGTCATTTTTCATTAGGTGTCCAACGAACTGTTTCAGTTCACACGGCTTATCAGTGACTAATCAGAGTTTTGTTCTCTAGTCCTTGGGAAGCCTGGGTTGTGATGACATGTTATCGCTATCATCAGCGACTGAGTGAGTGACCCTCGTGCCATCTACTCATGCTCAGTAAGCCCGGTGGAAAGGGGAACACACAGGAGGGAAATAAACAGAGAGGGCGTGACAAAAGGAAAGTGTATCCTGTCTTAGAAAATGGAGTTGGAAACTTTTTTGAGGCTACAATGAGATTTCTTTAAACAAAAATTCAATCTAAAAAAAAATCTATGGTGCAAAAGAAAAATAAAATCAACGGCATTAAAAATCAAAACACTGTATCTTGTTAAAGACCAATGAAAGCAAACAAGCTGTTTTTATTAATCCACAAACCTAGTAACACTCAACAAAAGGTTTCTGTAAATTTTAATAGCTGTAATCTGGACAGTGTTTCATGCTGACTCACCGGCTTGGGCTTCAGTGTTTGTGCAATAGGTTTTGCCCAGCTTTATGACGTTGGAGTTGCAGCAGCACGCTACTTTGCTTTCTCGGACTCATTAAAATGCGACACTGGGGGAAACAGGGTGCCTCTCGCTGTCTGTGTCACTTTATGACTTGTACATGTCCATGGAATCAAGTCTCTAAATAGACACTTCCACTCCGTCCCCCCACGGTTTCAGGCCCATCACTTCGTCTGTTCCTTGTCTTGAATATTCTTACTGTGTGATATTTGTTCTCTAGTGTTCGAGAGAGTTGGCTCTCAATGTACAGAAGGTTTTCTGCTACCTTTCCTAAAATATTTGTCGAGAACCTGAGTCCAGAGGGGATTCTGACGCATTATCTATAAAGGAGACCTTGTCCAGCAATGGTCACACATCACCTAAACTAACCACTTACCTCCACGCCCTCCAGGCTGGGTTCTTTCTGTAGGTGTGTACATGTATGTCTGTTCATACCGATGTCCGTGTATGTGTATGTATATAGAGCCACAAAGTTGATGCCACATGTTTTTCCCAGACATATTCCACCTTATTTCCTTTGAGATGGAGTCAGGCACAACTTCAGGTTGACTAGTGGACTACTGAGCCTCCCTGGTCCTGACACGACAGGGATGTGCCTGTATGGGTGCTGGGGAAGGTCCTCATGTATGAGAAGCACATTACTGATGAAACTATCACCCTGGGCCCAAGCTTTAATCTTGATTAGACTTCCCACTCTTTCCTCATCTAAAAGAAGCAAACCAGACAAAAAAAACCTCTTTTATTCTGCCTTGATCTTTTCTCTTCTGAAAATAGATATTCCTTGATATGTTCATGTTGACATGTTCGTGGTCCTTTAGCCAAAAATGTCAAAATCATAGATGTTGCCGAATGCAGAATTTTGGAGAGTATTTTAAAAATACAATTATTTAGACCACCATGTCCTATATTTTACAAAATCCTCAACAGGATCTAGGGAGGCACCCTGAAGTCAAACATGAATATTTACATGGGCCAAAGACTACAAAGAAACCTACTGTAGGTTCAGTTCAAAATCTGCTACTCTGTATTTCTCGCAAAACCTTTCCCCACATGGTGTGGAGGTTTTATGTTTTGAGGTTTGCAGAGTAAGACACAGGCTAGAATGCAGGCCCGGGATGCCTCTGGGAAGCATTCTGTAAGCGAGAAGGAGCTCTCGGTGCCGAATCATTTTTGGAGCATGGACTGGGTTTTGCCTCAGTCCTGCCGTTTAAGTCCGAGCATGTGAACAGTGGACATATGGAAGAGTTTGTCCGGACATTAAGGCAGTATGTGGAGGAATTGAATAAATCACATGATTGAGCAGGAAGATCGTTTCATTTCAAGTGTTTGCTATTTTTTTCTCATTAGTTTTATTCTTGGTTTGAAAAGAAACTCTCCCTGGTTTCCATGTGAGTTTGACTGGACACAAGCTCTCAGGAAGCAGGCTGCGTGGCAGTGGCCGTGCGTTCATTATTAGAGGCAAAGTAGACAAGAGGGTCAGAACGAGCTAAAGAATGCGTACTATCACACACCATTGTCCTTCCCGTAAGGACATATGGATACAGTTAAAGGTTGCCTTTATGTTTGATAAAATCAAAGACAGATCCAGTTGACTTTACATAATGGGCTATTTCAAAGTAATGAATTAGCTGAACTAATGCTTTCTCACAAAATAAATAATCCCCAAAGAAAATAGATCTTTATTCTTAAATCCTCCTCCTCCCTTCTCAATTAATTAGACGTTGTTGGTAAAAGGAAGTTAAGAAATTCAGCATGAGCCTGATTATATCATGAATGTAAAATGAGGAGGGCAAAGAACGGGCTCTATACCCTTTCAAACAAGTTAAATAAGTCCATAATAGCCCACCAGTTGTGTAAACACAATTTCACTGTTCTTGTAAAAGAAATATTGACTTACCTGCTAGCTAAAATTATCCCAGCATGCTTCAGCTAAGCTTGTTAGCAATTCTCGTGGCACACGTGAACGTTTTGAGTTGTGGACTTGCATTAAAGATTAAAGAATTGGGGAAACATTCCTTTAGCAAACCCAGAAGGTAGGACATGTTCCAGACGACACCTTACTGGCATCAAGGAACTTGAAGTGAAGGGTCTAAAGTAGAGTGATTTCCACTCTAGCACAAAATATTCCATTACTCAGTAGCTCATTAATACTGACATACTTTCCTAAATCATAAAGAAAACCATAAAGAATATTAAATGAGGTCTATTCACCCTGCTAACCTTATTATCACATGAAAGATAGAGGGCTTTCTCTGTGAAGAGAAACCAGAATATATTCTGATATATATGTATTCTGATGTATATGAATATCCATATATCAAAATATATGTTAATGCATGTATTGGAATATATTAGAATATATGAATATTCATATATCAGAATATATTCGAATGTATGTGAATATTGGTATATATGAAAATATATAGTGATATATATATCACAATAAACTTAGAATAAACACTAGGTTCTCTCCAGGTTCTAAAGTTACCAGGAAAGGAGCACAGACTCAGGTTAGAATTTTGGCCCTGAAACCCAGCATAAAAACTGACATTTCCCAACCTTAAATGTAAGCTGAGAATGACAACGTCTCTGAATCCCACAGCCTCATATGTGACTGTCACTAAACTTTCCTCTGGGGTACAAGATATTTGGTTCTGCTGTGTCTTCATCTTTTGGTGAAGCCATTCACAGACATCTCTACTCAAGAAATAAATCCCCCAGCAGCTGTAGCATTCTCCTTGGCAAGGTACATGATCTCTTTCACAGGGTCTTCAAGAGCTTGGAGAACCACCAGGCCTTCTGAGCTCCTATGCTTGCAAGGTTCCTACTGAGCTGGGTTGTAAATTGATCGTGGATGGACTCTCACTCACTGGGTCAAGCAACTAACAAAACTATGTGCTCATGCACTTGGGGGTGGGAGCGGAAGGATTTGGATTCAGGTGACCTCTGAGATTTCTCTCTAAGGCAGAAACTGGATTTTCGTCTTAGAGATTAGGAAGTCAGAGTGAGGATGTTCTGACTCCAGGATCCAAAACAATCCTCCAAACAGACCTAGGCCATTCTTCTGGGGTCAGCTATAAGACTGGCCAACTCAAAGTCTTGGAGGCTGCCCCAAAAGGAGAATTATGGAGTATTCTTACTAATGGGAGGTAAATGTTGAATATGCAAAAGGAAGGGGGAAGTTGGGAGGGAGGGAGAAGAAGAGGAAAAGATAGAAGGATGATGTAATTGGTGCCCCCCTCCTGGCTTTATTTAATGCATCTGTCTTCCCTGTTTTATCAAATCAGAAACCTTTCTGCCCCACCTACACAAGTTACCAAGATTCAATAACCCCCCGCATCCCCAAAAGAAGGAAAATCACTGACAACTTGTCAATTTGGTACGGGCCAAGTTCCAGACACTGTAACATTTAGAACAAACAAGACCTCCACCGCTTTACCGAGAAGGTAACTGAGGGTTGACTCATTCTAGGTCTGTGATCGAGTAACTTGAAACTGGAAGAATCTAGATTCAGGTACAGTTCTGCCTGATCCATTCCCCAACAATGCTCTATGCTCCTTTAGGTAGCATTGACATCAAAGGAAGTTGTTGGCTGCTTTTAAACGGAGAGTGGGCACAACCATTTCTGCATGCCTGTGTTGATGAATCAGTAGTCCCTCCCCTCAAAGTGATCAGGCTAAAGTTGGTTAAACAGAACATTCATTCACTCAGGATAACCCTAAGGGCAACTATGCTGACTGTCACCCTTGGTCTTCTTATTCACAAACCACTTTAGATGAATGACCTTGAGTAAAGGTAACTAAGGTCTAGGACACCTCGGACATTCTGATTGTCCCCTACAGGTACCCATGAGATTCACAGAAAGAGTGAGTCTCCAGTTCCTTTTTTTTAGTGGAAGAAAAACAGGCAATGAGTCGGCATTCTCTAAGTTTGGACGGAATGGCTGAAAAGACAAAACACTGTGCACAGGCAGAGGTCAGAAGCGATGGGGATATTGTGAATGAGAGAGGAGGTAAGGGGAAAGAGCACAGTGGGGGAATGCATTGGTTCTCCAGAAACCAAGACGAACTCGTGGCATGATTCTCAATGGTACTACTCTTCCCAAATCCTGGGCCATGATTTCTTTCCTTGATAAACGAGTAAGATGAGAAAGACCATGACTCTGCTCTTTCTCTCTGTGTGTGTCTATCTGTCTGTCTGTCTCCCAACTCTTATCAAGGAGAAACACAAACTTACTGATAACAGACCTCACCCAATAAAAGTCCATGCTAGGACTATAGGTTCAAATAAAATAATATAAATTCATAAATATGCATATATTCACATATGTATATATCAAGTGAGTGAATAGGCAAGTTTAGGAACCACTGTAGAAGTAAAAGGTGATAAACGTACCACACAAAGAAAAGTCTTCCTGTTTATAAAATTCAGTTCCTAAGGTAAGTTCCTCTGGACAGACTAAGAAGCAAATCTAGGTGGACTTGAGAGCCAAAGGGCTCCCTGGTCCTGAGGAAAAAACGGCTTTATTGAGAGTTGGCAAGGTAGGCTTAGCCTGAAATCCACAGCTGTTGGATTCAGCTCAGGTGTGGTCAACTTTTGCCTCACTGAGGTCTAATTTCAAAAATAAAAGGAGGGGGAGGGGGAGAAAGAAAGAAAGAGAGAGAGAGAGAGAGAGAGAGAGAGAGAGAGAGAGAGAGAGAGAGAACAAGTGAACCGAATCTTCTTGCTTTCCCCCTGTTGGTGTGTAAGATTTTCCTTCTTTCATTAGCGTTCTTCCGAGGAGGCCTAGGAGGCTCACCTGAGTGGGGTCGTTCTTGTTTTTAAGACCCGTCCACAAAGTGAACAGCATGAGAATATCACCCCCACCCCGAGGCCGCCACCTTTTTAAAGTCAGTTTGCCTCCCTCCCGTCAAGGATGAATTGGGAGGACCCTGGAGTACAGGCTTACTAGTTTTATTTGTTTAGCGATTTCTTTGAGGCTTTGATAGTTGAGCAAAAGGGAGCCAGACGGTGCTGTGATGGAAGGATCAAAAAGGCCACCCATCTTCCCGGGGGACTTCTGCTCTCGCTCCTTGATGCCTATCTTTTTGATTAGATTTTGGTCCTTTTTGAAAGCACTGCATGCATCCATCCCTTCGGTTATCTGACATGGACCTGGAGAAAGCCTGTGTTATCTTTCAGTCACTAAGTATCCCCTTAGGTTGTTTTGAAGCAGGTCCCCCTTAGCTCTCACATCTCAGTCGCGGGTACCAGGAACTGTAGAGGGTGGGTGCACGTAGGGGTCTCCTGCTGGGCCCGGGACCCTGGGTGCTGGAACCCACCCGAAGGAAGCTCCCAGCACTCGCTAAGACCTCAGGCTGCCAGCCGCAGCGCAGCCGGGTCCAGGGCAGGGAGAGGGGTAGTGGGAGGGAGGAGGGAAAGCGAGGCCGGGCTCGGGGGTGCCTGGAAAGCAGGGCTGAGCTGACGTCACTGGGCGCGCAATTTGGCTGGAGCGCTTTAAAAAAGGAGCGTGCGAGCGGAGATGCTGCTGCACACAGCTCAGACCGCCTGCAGCAGCAACAACGCTCACCGCCACTGCGGCGACTCCAGCGAGGGGGCTCCCGAGGTCGGCTGGGCCACGGTTCTCTGCGCTGTCCCATCGGAGCTACGACCCGGCAGTCTCTCAGTAGGGTTGCAGACGCCTGGTGAGCTGCAGACGCTGGTGGAGAAGAACCCGGAGCGCCTCGGTTCTGCATCAGCCCGGGCGCTGCCCTCTACAGGCTTCCGGCTCGCTGCTCCCAGCCTCGGGCACCATGGACACCTCCCGCGTCCGCATGCTCCTGTCCTTGCTGGCGCTGCTGCAGCTGGTGGCTGCCGGCAGCCCACCGAGGCCGGACACGATGCCGCGGGGCTGCCCATCACACTGTCACTGTGAGCTGGATGGCAGGATGCTGCTCAGGGTGGACTGCTCCGACCTGGGGCTCTCGGAGCTGCCCTCCAACCTCAGCGTCTTCACCTCCTACCTGTAAGTGCCCCCCACCCCGCCACGCTGCGGGCACCGGACTAAAGGGGGTTGGGGGGTCGGTGGGAGCCTAGGCTGGGGCTCCCGGGTGCATGCCTGCTCTGGAGGGGGCAGGCGAGTTTGCCAAGGGCATCCTGGCTAGACCTGTTTCGGCCTCCAGAAAAAGGCACGTGTCTCTGGGTTCCCTGGGAGAAGCTGCTTGAAGCGCACGGGGCAGAGCTGGTGCGCTAGCAGCTTTGCAGTGCAGCGCCTGGCAGGTCGCAGGACCAGTGCCTCCTAATGTGCGCATTTGTGTGCAGAGTGGGGGTTTGTGCTCAGGAACCTGGAACCCAAGGGCAGACTGCCCTACTGCTCACAGGAGCGACCTCTGCGTCGGGGCTGAAAAACTTTCCCTGCAAGAGAAACACAACTTCTTCAAGCCCTCGGTGGTGGTGGGTGTGTTGTGTGTGTGTAGTGTGTGTTGTGTGTGTGTGTTTGGGGGGGGGAGTTTCTGCTCTGCATCTCCCTCCCCCACCCCAGCACTGGAGTGTGGTGAAATCTCTTTTCTTTTCTTCTTCTTTTTTTCTTCTCTTTTCTTTTTTTAAACAAAGTGATTAAAATGTGGCAACCACAAACCCCGATTAGAGCTGCCAGAACGTTATCTTTACCTTTGGCTGGCCGAACCGCCCTTTGAAGTGCCGCCGGCCACATTGTAATCTTTAACCATCTCCTCCCCCGCGGCAGCAAAGGGAAGTGGGCTGAAGGCAGCCGGGCGGGTAAACAGGGGCGCCGCAGACAGCCAAAGGGGGACCTGGAGCTTTCTATCAGCCCCTGGGAATCGCCCCAGCTTTTCTGCCCCTGCTACCGCGTCCAAATCTCCGACGCTGGAAATGAGACCGCGGTTCCTTTATAATGTGGTCTCTGAGAAGTCCAGGCAGGAGGGTGACAGGTGGTGGGGTAGATGAGGTGACTCAGAAGCGACTCGTCTCTGTGGGACTGAGATAAGTACTCCTCCCAACTCTACTTCTAATCTGAAGCTCGGTTCCTTGGGGCCCAGGGTCGAGGCCACCTTGGGGTAACCCGATCTCCTAACTACGAGGTGAAATTTGTGGTCTTCAATTTTTTTTTAAATCAAGACACTTCGCTGAGCCCATCCCAAACCCTGTGTTCCCAGTTTCGGCTTTCTCTGATGTACCTTGGCAGGGGTTGGCTGAAATGGTTGTGAGTTCGTTTTTCCTCTCTGGTTAGGAGTTTTGAGAGAAGAAACACCAGGCTTACACAATGTTCCCCTGCTAGGCAGTGAGTGCTTTTTCTGGAGACGATGAGCAACGTTCAACTGTTTTGATATTGCGACTCAAGAAAGAACCAGCCTCGTAGGTTTCCGGGTGGAGCACCTCCGTGTTGCGTGAAACCATTCAGGTTACATTTATTTACCTGGGTAGAACACAATTTCCCCTTCTAGGATTCTCTTCAGTTGAACTCATTACACACGGTGATAATTTTTGGGAGGATGGATTTCTGTTCTGGAAACAAGCGTTCTCTCAGAATTTACATTTCCTTCCGAACAGCTGTCTTACCACAGACACGCTTCCCTTCCCCCAGCCTCCCTAGTTTAACCGCTAACCTCAGTAATTCGAGGGATAATGTGTTCTCCAGTTTGTCTCTGAGATTAGCTTGGTGATTTCTTTTAGGGACTACGCCATTTCCCCAAACCCTGCAGAAATTTGACTATAGACAAGTGAAGTGGCCAGCCCCTCATACACATTGCAAACATATCATATAACATATTACAAAATATGCAAACAAGTTGGCGAAGCGTCGGGTTTACTTTCTTTCCTCCCACGTTAAGGACTGAACATTTGTTGGGCTTAGGTTACTAAAAGCCTAAAATTCTTTTTTTACACGATTCCCCACGTACCTCAGATGTATCTAATTGCATCCTTCCTTCTCATCTCAGAAGTTACTGCCACCTACTGCCACTGCTCTCCGTCCCTCACTATAGACAACCCCTGGAAGTTAAGATTCAGTTAGGAAAGGCATTGTAGTTTTCTCATGCTATTTGATGACATTCTGGGCCCGTGTTTAAGGGAAAGGGCCCTCAGTGCCTTCTGTAACATTAAACTTGTAGTGTCTGTGAACACTGGTAGACTCCTCTCAGGGCTCACGTTTCTGGAGAGGTGAGGGCTCAGTATAGCAAGCCATCCTGTGAAGAACATGCCTATCCTTCCTAACATGTGATTTCCTGATTGTTCTTCTCCTTCTTCTTCTTCTTCTCCTTCTCCTCCTCCTCCTTCCTCTTCCTCTTCTTCTTCCTCCTCCTCTTCCTCTTTCTCTTCCTCTTCTTCCTCCTCCCCCTCCTCTTCCTCCTTCTTCTGGGCACAAAATGCCAGGAGCAGTGGCTGTGTGCCCTTCACCCTGGGTTGAAGATTTGGGTTTTGTGTTTGACAACTCGAGGGGCTTCTCTGCAGTCTTAGAAGTAAATGATGCCCTCTTTTGGTTCCCCCTAGTATTACTTGGGCATTTCTGGGTCGAATGTCAATTCCTAACCCAGTGGATCTCAACCTTCCTAAGGCTGTGACCCTTTAATACCCTCATGTTGTGGTGACCCCCAACCACAAAATTATTTTCACTACTACTTCATAACTGCAGTTTTGCCACTGTTATGAAGCGTACTGTAAGTTTGTTTGGAGAGAGAGGTTTGCCGATGGGGTCGAGACCCACCTGTTGAGAACCACTGCAAACGGGGGATTTTTATTTACTCATATTCAAGTAAACAATTGCGTGGTTCCTTGATTTTTCTTGTTCTAAGAACAACATTTTTGAACCATTTGAATGGAGCATTAAAATTATAGTCTCACCACCCTTGCACATAGTAGTAATTAACTGCACCAAGATACATAGGTGAATGGCCTAGAAAACTTTCACTGTTTGCAGAAGGGTATCGCCATTATTTTAGTCAAAATGGTATCTCCCAACCCCTCTAAAGTAAAAGCACAAGTGTTCTGTTCGGTTTTGTTTTGCTTTGCTTTGTCTCAAACGGATTGTATAGCCAGTTTCAGCTGGAAACACTGGCTGGGTAGGTGGGCCACAATCTGATAGCTGGCCAATAAACATTGTAGGTAAAGGTTTCCTATCCTCCTTCATATAAGGCACGAACACTATGCATCATTCTGTAACCTCTCTTCCCAGAGATCGCAAATCCAAAGGCAGCCTCTACAGTCACGCCAAGCCTGCATTCTTCCACAGTAACCTATAGGTGGACCACTGAACACCATCGCAAACTGAAAATTTCCTCCTTCTGTTCTTTCCCTCCTCCTTTTCCCTACCTACCTCATCCACTCCCGTTGCTTATGTGGACCGGTAAGGTTTACTCTGCAGCAAATAAGGCACACAGAGAAGTTAAAACAGAAAGCAGACAACCACTGGGTAAAATGTTTCAGTCATGCCTTCTGTGAGGGGTCAGAGGCAAAGTGGGTCCGGCATCTTCTTACCTTCTTCTGCTGAGTTATTTTAGTCCATCCAATGTGGCAGTTTTTTTTTAACAGGGTCATAAAAGTAGACTTCTGCATGCTAGTTTATCATCTAGGTAGTGTGGTCCCCAGGTGGCCTAATACAGTTACCTCCTTTTTCATATAGTCCATATACGGAAATGTATGGAAAATAGTCCACTAGCTATTTTACTTTTAAATGAGGACCAAGCTTTTCCTTGTAGATGTTTAACAGCCTGAACGTTCCGTCCCCTAGCAAACGCTGGCCGTAGGGACAAAGTGAATCAAAAGAACCTTTATATTTATGTGATTTGGTTGCTTTCCCATATGGTATTCTGAAACGAAATCTAATTCTATACCTAATTAATCAAACCAGTGTTACTTAGAACTAATCAGAAAATCTCAGCTATGCCATGTATGGCTCCAGACTTTTATACATTTTAAACACTTAAGATGCGGTTTCAAAGTTTAATTAAAAAAAAAAGTCTTAGAACCATCTTCAAAAATTGAACATCTCTGGTTCTTGTCAGACAGAGACAAGCATTTTAAGCAAAAGGAATTGTTTGTCCTTTAGAAATAGTTCCAAAAAGGCTTAATAGGTGTGCCCTACAATTTAGACTAATTGCAAAACGTGTTTGTTTTGGAACATGCACTATTTATATGTCGTTTAAAGGAGAATAGCCATGGCTTTTCTGCATTGTACTGAAGTTCTGTCTTCCCTAGGATTGGGGTTTGGGAGTCCAGTAGAGATTATGTACTAGAAGCAACTACTGATGCTAATTAGCTAAATTAGTTGAAATAATTTTTAAATGGTGAGTTGTGATTCAGACAACTTAATAACATGTTTGGAACAAATATGTTACAGATGATATTATGCCCAATATGCATGTAACAGACTTTGTGGAGCTTCGGTGACTGTGTACATAGAACAGATGATATTTGGGTTCTTTTCCTCTGTCTACACTTTCTTCTAACTAAAAGGGAATGGGAGACGGAGCCATCGTCAATGTTAGGAGAGATGAATGAAGAAATGAGATCTCCATTGTAGCATTTACACTTGAAAAGGCCTATGGAAGCTCAGAAACACAAAATTTGTATATAACTTCTCATAAGTCAGTTTTTTTTTTAATTTGAGCTAATTGGTTGCTTTTTAATTTCCAAAGCATAGAACTGCCTAAGGCATAACATTGAGTAAGCAATCCCATAAAACCATCAAAGTTAAATGTGTCACGTAATATTGGTAGCTTTCAGGCTGATATCTAATTCTTATTTACTTTGATAAAAATTCTGTTATTACTAAATAATTGTTAAGTTATTAATATTTTATTAATACATAGTGGATGATCTATGATATATGATATATATGATATAATATCTATAGACTCTAGCAAATTGAAGTACTTGAGGAATTTTAACAGTATGTGTAACCATGCTTTCAGCCAGCCTAGCCCTCACGCCATAGAACATTAGTGAGACGCTACAGTAAACTCCACTTGAGCAATTCTGTTGTTTCATTTTGTTCATGTGCTTGCACAAATGTGGAATCGAGCCAAATGTCACATTTCCATGTGAACACCTTCTCTTCCTTCCAGATGATATTTCTGATGAACTGAGGGGCTTCACAAGGAGGCAAGCTCTTCCTGATATTCAATGTTCTCTCCCCCCACCGCAATGTTCCTGTGTAGAGCCCTGTTTTGTAGCAGGGAGATGACTCAGACGAGTGCTGAAGCCTCACTGGTGAATTTCAGAAGGCACAGAACAAGCTGCTTATCTCATGCTGGTGCCGTGTGGTCAGTTCAGTGGAGTGTCATCTGCCTGTGGGTTCGGCTCCCCAGGCCACTCTGTGGGCCCCGTGTCTGTCAGCTTCAATTCACTGTTTAGTAACATTGTCTGCTCTAACGGGATGCCCCATCTCACCCGGGAAACTCAGTAGCTGAGGGTAAAGGAGTCCACAAGTTATGATGTACAACTTGCTACTAAATTTTCATAGTTCAATATTAATTTTGTTATCCATTAGCTACACAGTAGGAAGCGGGTCCTTTCTTGAAACATACCTTCTCCCAGTTAATTTTTTGATGTTACTTATCTGAAAGTAGACAAAAGACCAAGAGTTGTTTGACTTAGGAAGCGGAATAACACTACATAGTGAGCACACTGAAAGACTCTGGACACTGGTAACGCTGGTGGAGACATTGTTTAGAACATGCTTCCTCTGCTGGCGTGAGTACTTCTTCAGGCTCTGTATATGCTGTCCTCAAAACTGTATACCTGGAGCAGAAGACACTGAAATGTACTCTGAGTATACACAGAGGCATTAACCCACCATGGCAAAAATACACTCTGTAAGCCAAGGGGAATGAACACTCCAGAGGGCGATTTCATGACTTCTTCTCTTCAGTATTGATTCCTTATTTGTCTGCAAGCTCTTGTAGGGAAGGAAATTTCCCGCTTCATATCCAACATCAATGCTTGGCTTTTAATCAAATATTTGTGGCGTTGAACTTAACGGAATTAGCTGCATTAGTTGCAGGAATCCCCACAGTGAAAAAAGGATAAGGAGAAAAATAGAGAGCGGAATAAAAAGTATGTGCGATGATTGACCAGGCCCATTTGAAATGTAATTAAGTTAGAGTCAGCTTACATGATGTGACAAATTATTTATTTTAACACACAGGAGAATTAACATATCCAAATTGCTTTAGTGCTTTAATAAAAGTAACTGAAATTTACCCTGTCCTCCTGAGTGCTAGACACGCTGATGAATACCTGACGTAATTATACAATAACAGCCTTATGATTCCTGATACTATTCAGGACGTGAAGGTCTGTAAGTTTATTCAAGGATGTGGAAGACCATCGAGGCCGTTTTCTCAATAAATACAAGAAAACCAGTTCTTAATGTCTGGTTATGACCCGTGATGACTGTGAACACTTTCTTTTCCAGGAAGACAATTAATGACACTCTCATATCAGAAGTGTCCCTTCAAGGACTTCCCGAGCAAGATGCAGTTTTTCATTTTCCCTAAAATGCTCGTTCTGATGTATATAGTTGAGGGCCCCTGTTATAAAGTGAGCAGGCACATGCCCATTTTCTTGCTACTTCAGAAGACTTTTTCTGGCTTCCTAGTCAGAGTAAGGAGCAGTAGTTGGAGACCGGTAAAGACCGGTAGAGTGATGGATGAGTGAGCTTGCGGGCAAGATTCACTTGTTAGTTTCCCTGTTTCTGTGGCTGCATCTCTGTGCTGAATAAAGTGGTAGCGGCGCTCACCGTAATTATTTATCAGTTGAGCATTAGGAACCTTCTTTAATGGGTGAATGTTTTCATCCTCGAAATAAGTAAGAGGAGTGGGTGTTACAAAAGATCCATGATAGGTTTCCATGATGATTCACAACAGAGAGCTCTTTCTCTAACACAGGCTACAGAAGTGTAATTATGCAGTTTAGCAAGATAGGTGTGATGCAGTCTTGTAGACCAGCAGAACCCCAGTAAATCGGGGGTAAAAAAAGAAATATATATATATATATATATGTATATATGTATATACATATATATCATAATTTGAGGTCATAATATCACCATGGAAAAATGAGTGAAAAACTCACTATAAATTACATTTAGTATAAAAGCTTTCCCCCATCAAATAAATGCTTCTATTTGGAATTTTAGGATACATCAGGGCACAATCTCCAGGGTCTCTTAGAATGCTTCCCTTGTGCCTTAAATCTGTAATGAACTTAACATCAATTGTTTAAAAAGACATAGCGTTTACTAATTTCTAAGTATCTCACCTCTTCTTTATGCCTGTTTTATCCCTCTTGCCTTCAGAAGAAACCTTGGTCCATCACCAGTCATGAGGAAAGCGATCTCATATGCACACTACACACCCCCTACCATACCAATAAGACGTGCTTCCCTTTGTGCTACTTGCTTGGCAGAAATGATACATAGGGACCTTGACAGGGCATAACAGTGACAGGACAACCTTTCAGAGGAGAGACAGAGGTGCTGGCTGTCTGAGGGAACCTGCCGTTCAATTCAGAAGCTGAAATGCAGAACACAGTGGGCCTGGCAAAGGGAGCCTGGCTCCAGCTGAGAAGGCGTGCTCTGAGCTGACCTCCCTGTCAGCCTGCCAGCCACGATTAACCTTCCCTCAAGTGGATCCTTGTTAGCCCAGCCTTTCCCCCTCTGTTGCTCATCTTTCAAAACTGGAAGCCAAGTGTGCAAACCATTACTCAATTTTTGCAGCCAAATTTTGTTTCCCCTCCCACTCCATCCCTCCCTCCTTCCAACACACACACACACACACACACACACACACACACACACACCACACACACCCACACACACCTCACACACCACCACACACCACACACACACCCCACACACACACCACACACCACACACAACCCAAAACACACACACAAAAAAACCCCCACACAACCACAACAAAAACACACACCAACACCACACACACACCCACACACACACACACACCACACACACACCCTACACACACCTCACACACACCCCACACACAACCACCACGAACATACAAACAACCACACACACATACCCACAATTCACCCACACACACTCACCACACATACACAACACACACACACCACACAAACCCACCACCCAACCACACACACACCCACACACACCACCCCCACACACCACACAAACACACACACACACACACACACACCCACACACACCACACAGACACACCACACACACTCACACACCACACCTCACACACACACCACACACACACACACACATCACACACCTCACACTTGTAGGCAAGTAACATTTGAACGATCTTCTAAAGTCTACAGTGAACAGAGACTAAGAATTTTTTACACTAAAAAACTGTACATATGTTTGTCTCCTTTATTTCCTCTCAAAACCTTGGTTAAATAGGGCAGGGGTGTCTATTTGCTTTGATCAAAAAGCCACAAAAGTGTATTTCTCAGGAAAGCAGAAAACCACTCATGATCTCAAGTGGAAAAAATATAAGGAATTTGCTGAATTTTTAACCTTAGTACATAACAGAGATATTATTTTAAAGTTGGTTGGTTAATGTGGGCTGTGCTGGGACTTTCATTGTGCCGTGGTTGGGTCCGCTCGGTGTTATTTTAATGAGTTTATTGGTTCCGCACACAAAACACAACCACATGGTGCTTGAAACTTTTAGGTAATAAATTTTCTTATGAGGCATTTGCTTGAAGGAATTCTGTTATATAATCAATTGATCTTTAACTCCATGGACACAAAAATAACTGTCCTGTTTCTATGCAGAGACAGTGAAGAATACGTGATTACAAAAGCCAAATGGACGTTTCTGTGGAATGAACTGTACTCTTTAGTCATCCTTCATGTATGGGCATCGTAGAAACATCTACTTCACAGGGTTTGATTAACTTTTAGAATGAACTTGCAGCCGTCTAGTAAAGTCTGAGACAAGAAATCTTCCTTTTTTCTCTTCATATTTTCTGTCATGAGGGGGTCTCTGAGCCAACACTCCTGAGGTTGGCAACAGGCCTTCTCCAATACAGTTGTTAGACCGTCAAGTGCCCCACAGAGTAAAAGATGACAACAAAGGAGAAATGGCTTAGCTAAGGAAGTAGGCTATGAGAGCAGACAGACCTGGGAGACTGAGTGAGAGCAGACAACTGTCCTTGGGCACTATACCCCTTTATCCACCTCCATCCCTTACTTATGAATGGTGACAGACAAGGACAAGAAGGCTTACCTGTGACATCTGTCCTCCACTGCTGACCTTCAGGCTATACATGCACAGAGAAAAGTCCTTAGGATTAAAATATCAACTCTATGTGCACCAAAAATTGGGCTCTATGAGTCTACCTTGGGGAAATTTCAGACATTACTCTCCCTAGAGTGACATCATCTCTTCCACCACCCCTGTGCGAGCAGCTGTTATTCTCTGGGACTCTGTGCAACAGAACACAGGATAAAGTTCACGTTCTTTTTCTTCAGTCTTCTAAGCTCAGATAGCAAAAGGAAATCCATGTTGCCCGCCTCCCAGGACGAAGCTGTGTATCTCGCTGAGAACCCAAAAGTTTTAGTAACTGAAACTAACAAGCAATCCTCAAATCCCACTTACAGCTGCCTGCTGGCCTTAGCAAAACATCCATTTCCCAGGGTCTCACCACTGTGAAAGTGCCTGAGGTGGATTCGGTCTGGTCCCAAATGACTCTCACACAGTCATTTGCACACAGTCCTGTTTGCATTCGTTATAGAAATAGCTCAGGACAATAATATTGGGAAGGAACAGCTCACATTGGTAGATTTCTGTTAATTTTTTTTTAAAGAATGCAGAGCTCAAAGTAACAGCTAACTCTACTTACAAAAATTTCCATTTAAAAAAAAAAATCTAAAAAGTGGGGTGGCAAGATGGCTCAGCTAGTCAAGATGCTTGCCACAAGGCCTGACCATCTGAGTTTCATCCTTAGGTCCCATATAGTAGAAGGAGAGGACTGCCTCCACAGACATACTGCACAGCCACCTCCCCAAATCAATCAATCAATCAATCAATCAATCAGTCAATCAATCAATGTTTTAGTTTTTAATTTTAATTTCTTAACTTCTAATTTTTAAATTAAAAAAAATTTAAAGTTCTAAAGACAGTGTTTGATCCGCACATTGTTAAGACTGAAAGAGCTGTAGTACACCTGAGGTGGAATCACGCAGGTAGAGCCAATACGTGGTCATCAGGACGTTACCTTCTCCACCCAAGCAGGTTGGACTTAAATCACTGCGATGAGCTGTAGAGGATTTTGATGGGGCAAAAACCACGTGGACCCCTGGAACTTAGAACAGGAAGGACACGGAAAGCCAGCGATGTCATTTCACATCAACAAGATCTGTGTTCAGAAGAAGCAAACAGTTGGCCAAGACGGACCCAGAACCCAGGTTCCCTGACAACCTCACACCAGTGACCCCTTTCTGGGCCGCTCGAATTGTCAAATGAAATCTGAACCCTCGGTCCCCTGGGCCAGATGCCGAGTGTCACGTTGCTGTCTCCTAGGATATGTGTTGTGTCTAAGCATGTGCCTGAATTTTAACATCATCTGACTTTAGTTGACTGTAGAAGCAACTAGAATATCCCAATGCGATGTTAAAAAAAAAATCTGGGGGCACGTCGGCGCTTTGGGGAGCTTGTCGAAGATGGCGGCGCTGTGTGTGTGCCGGTTTGCAAGAAGAGGCTGGCTGTGGAAGCCTCCCTTGGCTACACATAGAGAATTTTGGTCCAGATCCAGGAAGGAGCTGGTGGTGGCTGAGACGGTGAAAGAAGCGAAAAAAGCACCTGTTTTGGTATGTCCGCCCTTACGAAGCCGAGCATACGCACCACCCAATGATCTCCAGAGTCGCCTGGAATCTCATATAAGAAGTTCTTGGTTCATCGCTTCCTAATAATTGGCAAGATATCTCCCTGGATGATGGACATGTGAAGTTCAGACTCCTAGCAAATTTAGCTGATGACTTAGGCCACGCAGTACCTAACTCCAGGCTTCACCAAATGTGCAGGGTCAGAGATGTTCTTGACTTCTGTAATGTTCCTGTTCAAGACAGATCTAAATTTGATGAACTCACTGCTAGAAATTTACCTCCCAATTCAAAAATCAGTTGGAGTTACTGAGCAGTCCAGTCAGAACACAGTGAGACCACTCTCATTCTTCTCATTGGGTGACTGACAGCGAACTTTGTGAGATGGTACCTGTTAGAACTTGTTTCAGAACTTCCTTTTTGTATATTTTTTTCTCTCCTTGTAGAAGAACACATCTTTTTTTCTCTCTCTCTCTCATGGAGAATCAACAAAGAAAACATTATCACATTTGCTAAAGCTATTTATCCCCAATAAAATCAAGTCTTGATAATTTATGAAAACATTCTTACTCCATGGTTGTTGAGAGGAACAGAAGTGGTAGCATGGAAGGCTATTTAAATGAGATTTATTATGTTAGCTTACATTAGGATCTGGGTAGTCCGTCAATGACTGTCTCAGACCAGAGAGGCCGAGAACCTCGGGCACATAGCTGAACCCTGCATGAGGCGGACTGTCTCGGTAGTAGCAAGCTGTTGCTGAAGGCCTCGGGGAGTCTTTGAAGAGCTTACTGGTCTTCAGTCCATGCTGGCTCCCTGAAGAAGCTGTTCTGATACAAACGAAGAGCTGCAGCAATGGCAGGAACGAGATACATGTATTTGCCAGGACAGAGAAGGCAAGCAGGCAGAAAGCCAGACCTTCCTTCTGCATGGGTTCTGCCCACGTTACTGCGCACTTCCTTCTTGAGAGATAAATCCCCCAGTGGAATGGCCAGCTGCTTGTCTTTTAGTTGACTCCAGATCAGTCAAGTTGACAACCAAGATTAACCATCACACGAAAATACTAAGTAACTTGGGTTTCAGATAAGAGGCCATTGCAAGTTCAAATGTTTTCTTTGCCCTTCATATGGCTAAAGTAGTTTCAATAAAATGTTCTAATCTTAAAAAAAAAAAAATCTGTTCAGCAAAATAAAAGAAACAAAATCGGGGTTGGGGATTTAGCTCAGCGGTAGAACGCTTGCCTAGAAGCGCAAGGCCCTGGGTTCAGTCCCCAGCTCGAAAAAAAAAGAACTAAAAAAAAGAAAAAGAAAAGAAACAAAATCACTCCGATTTAGTTCTAAAGAACGCACATGTTCAAACTTTCCGATCGCAGTAGTTAAGTATGTTTGTTGTGACTTACAGTACGCTTGTGACCTTAACTTGACCGGATGTTTCCTTCCCCCTGGCCACCGGCCTTGTCAGTGTCTTCGTCAGGCCTTCTCGGTTTTTGCCCCAGAGCCTGCTGACATTACTCAAGTTCATGAGCGCCAAGCCATGCTACCGCGCCTTCTCAATGGGAACCACAAAGAAGGCTCCTGTGGCCCATCCCTCTTTGTTTCTCTCTCTACCTTTTGGTGCTTGCTTGGCTGGGTGACCAGCCGTAGGCTGTGGTACTCACTCCTCTTGAAAACTGCGAGCTGCTGTATGTGGGCTCTGGTCTCTTGGCCTCCCCATACCCACATATTAGAAACTACGTTTGAAAAGCATCCCTGGGCTGGAGCAATGGCTCAGTGGTTAAGAGCACTGACTGCTCTTCCAAAGGTCCTGAGTTCAAATCCCAGCAACCACATGGTATCTCACAGTCATCTGTGATCAGATGACCTATTCTGGTGTGTCTAAAGACAGCTACAGTGTAAAATAAATAAATAAATAAATAAATAAATAAATAAATAAATAAATATTAAAGAAAATCATCCCCTTGCTCCTGCATGTCGGTGCCTGGGCCACCTCAAAGAGGACACGATTTGGGTACACCAACTTTCTCTTGGAAGATCATCAGGCCCTGTTCCCCTAAACCATTGGTTCTCAACCTTCCTCATGGGACATGCCTTAATATGGTTCCTTGTGTTGTGGGGAACCAACCATAAAATTATTTTGGTTTGCTACTTGACTGTAATTTTGCTAGTTACAATTTATAACGTAAATCTCTGTGTTTTTCTGATGGTCTTAAGTGACCCCTGTAAAAGAAAAAGGGTCATTTGACCTCCGGGGATCAAGACCCACAGGTTGAGAACCACTACCACGAACTCTGTACTAGACTTTGTCCATACTTAAGGTAGGCGGTGCCTTTTCTTCCTTTGCCACAAAATAAACGTAAAACAAAGAGTCTGCAGACCTTATGCAGAGCTGGCAAACAGGTTCTTCGGCAGGTTACTTTGCGTCTCAGTCTTTCTTCTGAAACCTGGACATAACAATATCTTCCTTATGGAGTTGTTGTGAAGACTGGCCCCCCCAAAAAATAAATTCACACAAAGTACTTGTAGCACCTCACACCAACACCAAAGCAGCCGTTAGATCTGTGGGCCGCAACCCCCACAGTCATTCTGTGTGGGTTTATATTACACATCAGAAGAGTAACAAAATCACAGTTCTGGAGTAGCAGTGAACTAACTATGGCTAGGAGTCACCACAACATGTGGTACTGTATTAAAGGTTCCCAGCACTAGGAAGGCTGACAACCGCCACTTGAGGTGCCACATGCTAATGCTTTGTTGTTGCTGACACTACAGTGATCGCACGCTACACTGTCTTTTCTTTTTATTCCCTGAAATACTTAATTCATTTGATCTGAAACCTTTTTATACAAATGCAATTTTCATTAATTATAATCTCAAAAACGGGGAGACAGTGGAGTCCCTGGTAGAAAAAGAGGGGCAAGGAAAAGAAGCAAGAACGGGCGACTTCAAATGAAGTGGCTATCGTCGGCATCTGTTGGAAAAGAAAATATCCTTTCATCTCTTATCCTCTGTATCAAACAAATAAAAGGCTCTGTGTTTTGAATGACGTTTTCTATTTGCACATAGGTGTACAGGTGTTGCAAAAAGTCTCCAGGATAGTTGACAGCTCTGTGAGTGTTTTTACCTCAGAGAGGGAGCTGAGGGCCGGGTATTGCAGATTCGCACCCAGGTGTGTTAAGGAATGCATGCTTTCATGTTCGTGAATGCATGCTGCAGAATCCTGGACCCTCCACAACAGAGGCAATTCTGTCCATCCAAGCCAGCAAAACTCATCCAGCACATGCAAACTGAAGGCAGGAAGTCTTCTATCTTCCTACATGTAAAAGGAGAGCTTAGCCCCCAAGTAGCGGATATATAGAGAGATATAGAGACATAGAGATGTAGAGATATAGAAATATGTAGATATGTACATATATATATACATATATATACACACATATGTACATATATGCACATATACACACATATATACATATAGATATATAGATATACATGGAGGCTCATTTTTATAATTTCAAAGGCAAATCAAAAGGACTTTCAGCCATGCCTCTGTTACTTGTTAGCCAGAAGCATTGACTAGAAAAGGGGATTCTGTCTGCCTAGCTTCCGAAAAGAGCTTAAAGAAGATAACAGAATCCAAACAATTCCAAGGGACCAGCTGGAAGAAGAGCCACCACACTAAAGAAAGTCCCCCAGGAGGAGGGGTAAGAAGAAAGTTACAGCCAGAGGAAATATTGACAAACTTAAACAGGGAAAGGAATTCTGAGGTGTGCTAATGTTCAAGGGGAGAAGAGTAACACGGGAGAAGGGGCTGCTGGGCTAGGACCCAAGCAACCCCTCTGCTATGGAACTGCTTCACTTGTGGAGCACTGGGTTCCTCTCAGGATAGCTAGAATATCTATCTGTCTGTCTGTCTGTCTGTCTGTCTGTCTATCTATCTATCTATCTATCTACCTATCTCTCTCTTTCTCTCTCTCTCTTTACACATGGGACAACAAAACAGAAATGAGAGTATAGGAAAAAAATAAATGAATTTGCTCTGAGTATAGGATACTAAAGCACTTAGCATGATCCAAGGAGCAGGAAAATAGCATCTGATACATGGAAACACCAGACAAATGCGGAGAGCAGTGTATTAAATGCCCTGGTCTGAAGGGCTCACTGGGTGTGCAAAAAGGAACTAATATGACAGTCTCAAAGCTCACACCACACAATAAACCAATAAATCAGAATCTTGGGGTGGAGGGTGAGGAAGGAAAGAAATACCAAAATGTCCTCCAGCTCCATCAGCTTGTCAGCCAAGTTTGTAACCACTGGTCTAGACTGGGTGCAGTAGGCCACACCTGTAATCTTAGGTCTTGGGGAGGGGGATAAAGTAAAAGAATCCCAAGTTCAAGTCCAGCTTGGTGCTGTAATGAGAACTGCCTCAAAAAGAAAGAAAGACAGAAAGGAAGGAAGGAAGGAAGGAAGTTACAGATAGAAAAGCAAAAATCAAAACTCTGCACATGTCACCCAAGATATCCTATGAGCTTGTTTCAGACTAAAGAGGTGGTGGGTACCCATTTAGAAAGCAAAGTTCAATGGATCTTTTGCCATTGTTTTGTTTGTTTGTTTGGTGGTTGTTGTTGTTTTGAGACAGGGTTTCTCTGTGTAGTCTCTGTGTAGTCTCTGTGTGGTCTCTGTGTAGTCTCTGTGTAGTCTCTGTGTAGTCTCTGTGTAGTCTCTGTGTAGTCTGGCTGTCCTGGAACCACTCCGTAAACCAGCACAGAGATCCACCTGCCTCTGCCTCCACAGGGCTAGGATTAAAGACGTGCTGCCCAACTTAGTCAGTCAGTGTATCTTTTAAAGAGCATTTCCTTTGGGAATCTCAATATACAAGAACAAATTAAAGACAATGTTTATTTTCTAGAAACCAGAGGAAAGGAGCGTTTAAAAAGGAAGAACCACTACAGATCTAGCTGGCCCATCAATCAACCACAGACTCTCTAGCAGATGGACTTCCTCCCTCTCAGGTTTTGCGCATGTGCAGTAAGAGAGCACTGCTCCGGACGATCCTCCTTTGAGGAGTTTGTCAGCCTGACGTCTGAGGGGATGGCAGCAGCAGGTGTAGTCAGATTACAGAAAACAGGACTTTCTGCATAGGCACGCCCCTCCTGTTTCTTCAGCTAAGCCAGCAGCAGGGTCTCGTCTCTGGCCATGAGCTGTACTTAAAAGGACTTTATTTGTTTTACAGTTTAGAGGCACACCCCCCAAGGTAGCCTCAGGAGCCCTTCATTTCATTAACGTTAAATCAACAAGCTGGCCTTCTTTCTCCTCTCTAGCAGGATTAATGGATTTGGGCCTGATTTGTGCACCGAGATGCTAAACCTCTTGCTGAGAAAGCTAGCAGGCTTGACTAATTCCCAGAAGTGCTAACTTCATAAACTCACTTTAAGCTTAAGATTAAAGATAATGACTTCGCAGTGTTGTATGTGGCAGAATGATATTCACGATGCATCAAAAAGTCATATAAAAAGACAAAGTACTTGATAGAATAACATTGTAGGCAATATATGAATTTTATGCTTGGGAAAGGACTCAGTTCTGTTAAAAGCATGTTAAAAAGGGACCCTCCTAAACACGGCAGGGGAATTAGATTATAGAGTTATATCTGTAAAAGAATGCTGACAGTTATATTTTAAGCAGAAAAAAATTTACAATTAGATTACCATAAATATGCTAATAGATGATGCAGTGGTGTGAAGCTATGACATGGTGAATTTCTGAATGTAATTTATTTTTCTTCTCAGAAGCAAATCTACTATTCAGATACTGTCTATAAAGAATCCCCCTACATCACTTCATACTTTTTAAATTCCAAGCAGTCTTAAATTCAGAGAACTCTGAATATAAAGGAGGAGACAAGGGAGAGGGGAAAAAAAATAGAATATTTCCAGACCATCTGAGAAGACTACATGAAAAGCTTTTGATCAAAGGGTCTTAAGTACACTTTACTGGTGTGACAAACAACATTTTTATCCCTTTATTAGATTTATTTTTCTTCTGAAAACTGCAGTGGCCAGGGCATGGTTTGTGAAAGAAAGCTGGCAGCGTTGTGTGCTTTGATTCCTAATTAACACCTTCAGTCTCAAAAGAGAACCAACAGAAATACCATAAAATGTTACAGCTGCATTGTGATTCCGCTTGGTTGGTTTGTTAAAAGTCGACTGGGCATTGGCAGCTGCAATAAAGAGAAAACTCAATGGGTGTTTTGTATTGTGCCCACTGAAGTGGAAGAAGGCAACCATTTTATTTTTCAAATGGGCAGCTGCAGAAGGGAGGGTTTAAATGGAGCTAAGTATAAGATTTACTGTTAATTTATAGTAAATAAATAATGAAAACTCAACTAGCTCTCCAGTCTTTACAGCCACATCGCAGGAAGGCCGTGGAAGGAAAACCTAAGGATAAGAATTTTTGAAACGTCTTAGCAACTAATTTGGAGGAGTCCATCAATAAGGAATAGCATTCGCTTAGAATATCAAAATACGCTTCTTGAAAGAGTCGTGCAAGCTGAAGCTTTAGAAACTGGCCATTCCACTTTTAAACAGTAAAGATATATCTTTCCTGTCATTGGTAACACAACTCCCTCGTCCCACTTTGCTGAATCCCTAAAATTCGTTCAGATGGGAACTGAATAAGATTCTGTACACCCCCCTACCTCACTTATTTTAGAGAGCATGGAGTTGAATTTTGCCTTGGGTAGGGGAATAAAGGAAGCATTTAACTCTCGTCAGATAAATCTCACTCACATTCAAAAATGCAATTAAGGAAATATGTAAATCTAGATGTTTCATCAAACGCTAGCTGAGGGGTTACTAGTTCTTTTCCAGCACAATGACTGAACTAAAGGACTTCAGTGTCTATGTAAGAACCATTGTCCAAGCGACAGACCCTGTTGGAAGCAGAGTCTGGCCTGGCCGTGGGAAATACCTACATATTTGACACAGGCCCTATTTCTGAGAGCAATGGGATGGGAGAGAAACTATGGAGATTTTACTGTTACTTTATAATTAGTCACGATCTGCCTAATTTGCTTTGATCAAAAAAGATAAACTAATTTTTCTATGGGCTGGATAAAAATAGGAAGGTACGGCTTTCGTGTTATTTCGAAGGGACTAACGGGGATCAGAAATTGTCATTGTGGGGTCTACGTATATCTTTGCGGCTCATCTGAGAGCACTGATCATTCAAAACAGGACACTGACACAGAATAGGATCCCTATCTCAAAACAGCCTCACGGGCTGCAGAGCAATCAGACACCCAGGAATCAGCCAGGAGTCTCTAGGCAGGGGCACAAGTAGCAAAGGGGGTTTATAACCAGGCCCATGTCAAGTAGTCCTGTTCTCTCCTGGGGACACCCTTACCTTTGTATGAAGAGATACAGTTGGTTGCCAGTCCCTAAACTGTATTGGTTGTCCCTGCACATCAGTCTGTTCTTCAAGAAAGTCGCTGGAATGGTTGGCTCCGTTCGTTTGAACCCGAAGCTGCTGCTTCTCTAAACACACAGGTATAGCCAGCCGTTGTGAGCATACTAACCTAGGGTCTGAGAGGGTTGAGCTAAGCAGGACCCTGACTTCTCAGATGCTTTCACCAGCTGCCTGGCCATGTCTGTGCCAGCGTGCAACCTCAGCCACCCTGCTTCCTCCTCCCCCACGTCTCTGAACCCCAAACACAGGAGTTATTAGATAAGAAAAACAGATTGCCGAGCATGGGATTCTATTCTATTTCTTTCAGAGAAATCTACTATTTAGTGTTCTTTGTCTTGTTGATATGACCTTCATGTTACTTCCTTAACCAAACTGTTGTACTAGATATGATATCTGTGACCCTGCTGTAAATTTAATTGCTTTTTTTTTTTTTTTTGTTTTGGCTGCTAATCTCCTTAGATACCAAAGAGTGCATTTCAGGTTGGGGTGCGATATCTCTAATAAACTGAGTGGGTATTTTTAAAAGGTTGGAATTCACTAGGTTTTGATCCCATGTTTTGTTTCTCAATTAATTAATTAATTAATTAATTAATTAAAATCTGCAGAAAGCATTACTTCAGAATAATCACAAAGGAAGCTATAAGGTACAGGTTCAAGACCACTATCCTGCTTGTATTTTGTAAATCATTTCAATTTGATTAACACTGACTTGTGTGTTCCTTCTTTTTAAAAAGAAATCTGTAACCAGCAAGTATTTTAACTCCTTAAACGTTATTTTAAAAGTTCTTGGTGCTAGCCATGCTTGAGAATGCAAAGAAGACATTTTACTTTCTTGCCAGCA
This sequence comes from Rattus rattus, assembly GCF_011064425.1. Taxonomy (NCBI): domain Eukaryota; kingdom Metazoa; phylum Chordata; class Mammalia; order Rodentia; family Muridae; genus Rattus; species Rattus rattus. The sequence goes on along the minus strand of NC_046154.1, from coordinate 193,737,270 downwards.
TCCCTAGATCTGAATGAAGATGATGGCAACTGGTTACAGACAAAAGATCACCACAAGGCTGCGAAGAAGAGGCCTTGAATGTTGTTGACCTTCCCTTCCTTCACCCACAAAAATGATAATCTATCACTGTCCACTGGGTGTGGGATGATAAGAACAGAACAGTGCACAATACGAACCCAACTTGTAGGCAAAACCAACATTGAGCGACATCCTTAAGACTTTAAAGAGGGTTCTGGTGGTGAACCGGAGCTCCATAAAAGAGAACTTGGCCAGGTTCCGGTGGTCAGAGGATGGTTCCCTTAGAAAGGGATGTTTAATCCAGAGCCTTGAGGGCAAACTGGAGGGGAAGTTAAAAGATGGGAAAATAGTCTGAGCTAAGGTTTGCTAATGGAGTCCTCCCAGCTCAGTTCTCATCCATGCATACCATAACTGCAGTAATCACATGGAGGTAAGGACCAGCAAGTACCCTGCACTAGGGAGGTCTTAAACATAGTGAACGCCCAGGGACAGGATCCTCCCCTAAGACCTGACCTATGATCACCACAAGCCCTGTGGCACAAATATTTTTAAATGAATGTTCTAGCGAAGGGCTCTGCAGCTCTGTTCCAATCTCACCGATGTGCCTTCTGCCTTACTGTATTGTAGCTTTACTAAGCACAACTCATTTTTTTTCAGTACTTCCAAAACATAACTATGAATTCATTTCTTTGTACTAATAGTCTGGAAGGAAGGAAAATCAAGTTGTCTGAGTCTATATACATTTTTTTTCTACCTTAAGTAGAAACACAAAACCCAGGAAGGTGGAAGCTGGGAGTAGTTGGAAGATTTTAACTGTTCCTCCTGGAATTCAAAGTAACTTTCCAGTTTTTGTTTGGGAAGAGGAAACCTAAGAACACACAGTTACTTCTTGGTTCAATTATTCAGCTAAGATGTTTTTTAATCATCAACTATCAAATAGGTTCTAGAGTAGGAACAAAAGCAACCAAGCAACCAAGAAAAGGCCTCTCGTCTTTAGAGTTTGGTTGTTAACTGAGTAAGAGAGACAGAAAGACAAAAGTAGACAATGGTGCTTCAGAACGTGAACTCTTGCACCATTTGGTCAGTCTTGAATCAAGAATTGCCCTTGCAGGCTCATGTTTGAGATGCGTCAACTGTCAGTGCTAGTTTTAGAGGTACAGCTTTAAGAAGTGGGGGCCGGTTGGGGAAATAGGTCACTAGGACTTTCTCAATCCCGGTCCCAATCTGACCTGGATACGATGAACTAGGCTGTCTCTTGTTGACAGGATGGACTACAACCCTGCGAGACTGTGAGCTGAAATATATCTCTCCTCCCTTGCTCTGTTGGGAATTTCAGCACGGCGAGGCAAAAGCAATACTAAAAATCAGTACCAGAAAAGAGGGATCGCTACTGTGACTAAATGTAGCTATGGGCCTCTTAGGTCTTTAAAATTGGTTTATAAAAGAGGAATGTAGTGGGGTTGGGAGATGCAGGCTAGACAAGTCCTAGAATGTTGTAAGAAGGAGCTTACCAATTAGGACTTTAGAAGACCAGAATGCTGGTAGGAATGCACACAGTGATGACAAGAGTCATCAGGTTTCAGACAGGAACATAACTATTAGGGATGGAAAGAGACGCCCCTGTTGCACTCTGGCAAAGAATTTGTCTCCAGTCTACCCATATCCTGGAAATGTGACAGAGGGATTTTTCAAGACAGCGTGATACTCAGCCTGCAGAAGAGCTGTGACATGCATTTAGCCATCTCTATGGTGAGAATCTGGAGCCAAGAGGAGGGGTAGGAGGCAAGATGTGAAAAGTACTATGTGTGAGTTTCCCGCCATAGACAGAGCAAGAACAGACAACCGTTACAACCATTAGTACCATTGAAGTGAAGCCATCACGCCTGACACTGGAACAATAGCAAAGGTGTTTTGGGGACAGAATCCCACCTGTTGAATTGAGATCAACAAGGCAGTGCAAAAAGTAGAAAACCATTTGAAAGACTTCTTTTCAAAGAGAATACTGAAAGAGGCTCCTCTGTCAAAAGTCCACTTACAAAAGTGATTTCCCTGACTCGGACACTCAGAAGCCACCACAGCGGCGGTCCAAAAGGGCCTGGTTACTTCTCAAGATGGTAGAGGAGCCAGCATCATCCATATGGTGCTTGTTTTAAAGGTATGCAGACTGAAAGGATCGCAGGGTTATGGAGTCTTATGCCAAGTTTTCGGAGAAATGCCTAGGACACCAGGAAGTGTGTCAGAGGGTCGGATTCCCTGGTACTCGTAAGAGAGAGCCGGCTGTGCAACTTTGAGGGGGGTTGCTTCTAAACTTGAAGTTGAAATGTTTAATAGAAAATAATGAGCATTAGTCGATTACTGTCAGCGACAAAAATACTGCTATAGACAACTTAAAAAGAGGGAGGATAAACTTGACCCATGCTTTGAGAAGTTTCCATTCAAGTTAGTTGGCACCATTGAGAGGCAGGACCTGATGGTGGAAGGGTATGGTGGGAAAGAGTGTCTCGTCTAATGGCAGTCAAGAGGAAGAGAAAAGGAGGGCCAGGAGCAAGGTATGTCTTTCTAATACACGCCCCAGTGACCTTCTTAGTCCAGTTAGACTCCATCTCCTAACTTCCACCACCTCCCAGCAGCACCATCAGGCTAAGGATTCATCAAGGGATTAATCGGTTGGTTCTGGTTGAATCCTGTCAGTTTCTAGAAGCTACTTACCTGTCAATCAAGTCTAACACATGAGCCTGTTTTATATTTAAATCCCAACACCCTGCTACATAGGGACAGCACACAGAGGGGCGTGTCTTCCAGAACACTGGATCCACATAAGTAAAAGCATATAAAGGACGTTTCTCTCTGGGGGTGGGGTGGGGGGTGCGGTATTTTTCAGATTTCCCGAATGATGCAAAAATGGTTTAAAATGAAGCATGCCAACACACACACACCCACATCATATACACACAAACACAAACACACACATAAACAAACAAACACACATACACACACACACACACACACACACACACTCTTCCTGAGAAGAAAAATGGTACAAATTTTGGCCCAGTACCAGTCACAACTTCTGCCTGCTAAAGAGAGTTTTCAGAGCCTTATTCCACGTGTTCTTCAAATCATGGGGCCCTGCACGGATCTCCGAGATTCTAAGGCGCTATACTTCTATGTTCAGTAGCCAGTAGTTAATTACATGCTTAAACGGTACCATTTGCCCTTTCTGATATGTCATCTGCAAATGAGAAAATGTATCCAGTGCCCATTTTAGTGCAAACATTGACCTGGATTAACGAATAAGGAAACTTTACTTGTGCATGAATGCCAAACCACACCGAATGTGCAGATGTTGTATGCCCCTAAACCAGGGGAAGCAGGGAAAGAAGAATGAAACGGAGTTTATTCCACAAGTGGCTTCCTTTCTCAGACTCGTCCACTTTCGATTCCTTTATCTTATTTCACGGTAACTTCATTTCAAGCCATCTTTATACACCTCCCATTTCCCATGTGAAGCAGAGTTGATTTCCTGAGCAGGATGCTGCAGTCTGTAGGCTGCCTTTTCTAGACCAGTGGTTCTCAGCCTCCCTAATGCTGTGACCCTCTAATACAGCTCCTCATATTGTGGTGACCCCCAATCATAAAGTTATTTCATCACTACTTCACAATTGTAATTTTGTTATTATTATGAATTATAATGTAAGTCTCTGATATGCAGGATATCTGGTATGTGACCCCCCCAAAGGAGTCATGACCCACAGGTTAAGAACCACTGGTCTAAGACTTCTGGGCTTCCAACGACCTCTGACCCTACCTCTTCTCTCGTGTCTCAGAAGTGACATACCCTGTCTCTTTTCAAATCTTATCTTAAAGTTGTCATTCTATTCCCCTTCCATTCCGGGGACCCATAGCTTATTCCTTGAACAAACTTTTACTGAGCGTATGCCACACAAGTTGCTACGGGAGGACACAAACAAAGAAATTATCTACCCATCCTTTTGTAAAAGTTTGCAACGAAAAAGGTTGGTGGTGTCCCAACGGTATTAAACTGGGTAACCTGCCTTGCTGCTGTCAGGGGTGATGTCTCTGTATCCCTTTAGTCCCTTTCTGTCCCCTATCTGCCATGATGTCTTGGTGCCAAGCATAGCACCTGACATGCTGACAAGTCACATAAGCATCTATAAAGAGAGAGGACCAGCAGAGACCTCCATTCAAGAGGCGAATGCTTTGTACTCTGCTCTGCAATTTCCTCAGACCGTTTCCCCCTTTTTCTTCTCCTCTGCCACTGTTCTTGAGAGGGAGGCTAGACTCAATGCCACTGTTTCATGACCACCACCACCCTCACTCTTTCACCCCCTTTGAGACCCTGAGACCAGCCTGCCGTTCCCATCAGCCATTCAACTGAAATCGCCTTCCTTAAAGGCTACCAGTGGTTTCTGTCACCAAATCCAGACGGCCGGTTTTCAGCGGTCCATCTTCCAAGCCGGCTGTGAAACACCAGTCTGCTCTCCATCCATCCATCCCTTCCTCCCCGTCCCGAGCAGAGTGGGGCAAAGGTTCTGGCTCCAGATAGTATGCATTTTGGAAGGTGTCATGTCTGGGTATGGCCACAGTCCAAAGTTCAATTTCCTTATCTGTAAAAATGGGGTTAATAAAGTATGTCACTTGTGTCTGGCACACGACTGCTCTGCCTTCCGATTCCTCTCTTTGACCCCTCTCTTTTCACACATGCTTGCTCTGCTGCCAAACTAGAGCTAACGAGGTCACATCGCTTACGTGGGGATCAGACACAACAGAGCCCTGCTTGCTTTCTTTCTTGTTTAAAAAAATTATTAATTTTTATCTATATAAGTACACTATGACTATCTTCAGACACACCAGAAGAGGGCATCGGATCCCATTACAGGTGGTTGTGAGCCACCATGTGGTTGCTGGGAATTGAACTCAGGACCTCTGGAAGAGCAGTCAGTGTTCTTAACCACTGAGCCACCCCTCTAAGTCCCCGAGTCAGCTCAGGGCATGCACAACTGCAACTCTGCAGATGCTTGGGAACCTGAGAGTCTGACAGCCCCTGTATTCCGTGGCCCCTAACTAGCTGTCATTTAATAACTGTTTATCCACCGTCTTCGTGTCTCTTCCTTAGAAGAAGGAAGTGCTGGCTTCATGTACAACTAAGGTGCTCACCTCTAAATGGTATGATTGTTCCCTTTCCGACCCTGTGGTGCCACGTTTTTCCATCCAAGTTCCCATCCATTGTTCATACAGATTGGACTGAACCCCACTTGTATTTAACTGTCCGTCTGACCCCCTCTTGCCCTCTGGCTGAAATGGCTCCATTCCCACCTCCATGTAGGGAACTGTGCCAGGCCTCCCCCAAGTGCCATCTCCTCATCCACAGCTGGGGTACTCGCACGCCCACCACTGATGTTGGATTTTGTCTTTTGGACTCCTAAAGTTTTCTCCTCACTCTTCCCTGCCCCTCCGGTTTAACCCTTACTCATTACCCAGTTGTGCCTTCCTCTGGCTTAGCCTTAGCCATGCTCTACCTTATTAAAGACACACCATATCTAAATGTGGTTCAATTTGTCAAACCCAGAATCTTTACCCGGGGCTTCACAGCACTTCATCCAAACATCCCAAGTAATATTAGATGTCCCATCTGCCAGCCAGTCTGCAGGGCAAATTCCTGCCACAGTGCCTGAGCCTGTATGGGGCTTGCACTCTAAAGATACTGATTGCATCGCTAGCTAGATGGATTTTATATGTTAACCTTAAATGAACAAAAAATTCAAAAAAAAAAATCAACTCTTAGTATGTTGCAGCACACTCAGTCACTTGACAGACGAAGGAACTTTCCATAAATATTTGCATACATTTGCATATTTCCCTCCAGTCCACTGGTTCATAATGGCAGCAAAAGATCCAGGACCACTGAGGTATGTTTATCATCATGTTCCTGGGTACCACCCACAGTGACTTTGATTTGGAAAAAAGACTTAGCACATGTTCTTGGACGGCATCACAGGTGCCCAGGGTTGCTGAATGCACACTCTTATTCTTGTTGTTGTTATTGTTGTTGTTGTTTAACAACACATAAATTGTTGGGATTTTTTTTATTAATTAGCTCTTTGATGATTTAACAGACATATTTAATGCATTCTCTTTACTCTTCCTCTCCTCTCTTGTCTCCTCTCACATTTCCTATCAACCAACCACATACCTGTTCCTTTCTCAGATTCATGACTTTGGCTTAATCTAACCAGGGCCATCTGTGTGATCAGGATTGTCCACTGGAGACTGGCGGACTCACTAGAGTGGGCATACGATTGAAGACGATGGCTCCTCGATGGTCAAAAACTAGTCTAGCAGTGAGACAGAGTGTCCCCCGAGCCCTCCGTCTTTGTGCTTGACTTTGAATTGTGCAGGACGCAAACAGATATCTAAGGAAGTAAGCCAGAGTAGATTCTGATGGTCCATGTTCTCACCTAGGCTCACCTAGGCTTCGGTGTCAGAAACATTTGGGTCAGAGGGTGCCAGACTGACACAGAGAAGGATTGAAAGAGAGGGAAAAAATCACACTGAGTTAAGAAAATCAGGATTGTATCATACACACTTCAATTATGAGTCTAGAGTAGACAGAAAGGGAAAACGTTCCAAGTCCATATAATTAAAGTGACTTTTAACAGGCTAGAGTCCAGGAGGACATTTGTGTTGTTTGAACGAGTACATCCAATGTCATAATTGTTTCATTTAAGCAAGATTATTTGATATTAAGATGCCGGGAATTTTATTTTTTTATTTTCACTTGATTTTTATGTTTGAATTATGCACATTGGGGGTGTAGCTCAATTGGTGGCACACTTGATTAACAGGTACAAAGCCCTGAGTCCTATCCCAGTACCACATACATTCTGATTAATACTCTGGAAGGAGAAGGAGAAGGAGAAGGATTGGAAGGTAATTCCCCAGTTAAGCCTAGAATCTATGAGATCCAGTCTCAAGAAGAAGAAGGGGGAGGAGGAAGTGGAGGAGGAAGAAAAAGAGGAGGAGGAGGAGAAGGAAGAGGAGAAGGAGGAGACGAAAGAGAAGGGGAAGAGGAGGAGGAATGTATATTAGAAAAAACCTTTCCTTGAAACAGGTTTAGATGTGGAGATTCCAGAACAGAAAAAAATCTCACATGCAGGAAGATTAGTATGGAGGTAGGGTTGAGAAGGTGATGCCATTGAACTGAGATGAATGCATGCATTCAGTCCCACAGGGAGTGCTGAGGTTAGGGTGGCCCTCACAAGTGGCCCTCCATGTTCTCTCTCTCCTTCTGGAGTTTGACCTTGCGTAAGGAGACTACAGAAACCAGGACAGTCAGTCTCTTTAAGCCCTAGCTATGGAAAGAGAATTTCCGTCCTGAAAGGAGGCCGCTAGTCAGCAGAGCCTACCATCTCCTACCTCTGGCTTTGTCTACAAGAGGGAGAGGGCAGGCATTAGGGATCATACCTCACAGGGAGCCACTGCTACTGGAAGGATGCCCTGCCATCAGTAAGAACCTGAACTGTCTCACAGTTTAATCTGCTTCCTCCACTTTCTGGTGAATAGTCTCCTTAAGCGTCAAAGCCAGTCTTCTCCACTGTCACCACGTATACATTTGTGTGCCTTTATTCTCACAAAGATGGGGATCTTCCTTGGCTTCCTTCCTCTACTTAAAAAAAAAAAATGCTGTATCCCAGAATTTTTCTTTAGTTCACAAGATATACCCTCAGAACACTACTACAGGGGTTCACCCCCATCTCCCATTCAGCCACATAAACCTCGTCTCTTCTTGCATCTATATTTTCTTTGTCCATGAGGTCGGGCCCTGTGATTTAACACCCGGAAAAGCACGCTTTTTAATTCCTCTATTAGAAACTTCCCTTGGAACACCCTCTTCAGGTAACACAAACTGATTAGCTGGAAGTGGGAAAACAGTCTCTAGTAATCCACAGTGGAGAGGTTATCAAATGGCCACTTCCTGACACCTTGGGAGAATCTAAATAAAAATAACTCAGCAGCCAAGCCGGCAGCAGTGAGGATGTTTTGCTGGCCTTGAGTCTTAAGAAGCAGGAGTCGCACCTGTCCCATCCGCCTTGGCATTGCGCAATGTCTAGCACGCGGTTAGAACTCGACTGAATGAGAGAGTTTTTTAACCAGCACTGCACCTGGGAAGGTTGGCAGGCTGCCACCAACCAGAAGGCTGTTGTTCTTCCGTGATTTCTGTGCCTTTATGTAGAAGTAGAAAGTCATGAATTACAGCATCCAGACAGACTGCTATGAGGATTAGCCATTGAATAGAACAGTTTTTTTTTCCTGTTTGTGTTTTTTTTTTAATGAGGATAAAATATACCAGCCTAATCCTACTTTATGATCTCAGCAAGAGAATACAAGGAGCCCAGAGGACTAAGCAACTATGTTACTTCTGTATCATCGACCCTGAAAGGGCTTAACATTCCTTCATTTCATTTTAGCAAAGAGTTTCTTTCATTAGAGGGGGTTCTGAAACATTTCGCTAAACTCCCGATCAGTTCTGACTGCTCGTAAATATTGGCTGGGCGCAGCACTGAGGATGTTTTGTGGAGTAAAGTCACCCCGTGTTGACACTTTCAAATCCGATAGGAACGAGGCGGAGAAATGGATGGTAAATGTGGCGGATGAAACTTAAAAACTATAAACTTGTTTGGAGATTAAGGAGGGGATAGAAAAAGACATCCCGCATCTAAGTCTTCCTGAGCACTCTATTTTGCAGTTGGGATCTCTGCAAAACAAGAGCATAGCTTCTACACCTGATTTATCCTCTCCCCTGTCTGTCTTGGGATATAACAAGTTGTATCTAAGAGAGAAATCTGGCAGGCTCTAATGAATTGAAGAATTGAGATGCTTCCCTTGGTTTCCAAGGTCTGGCTGTCATTCTTGGCTCTTCCAAATTTAAAGAAACTAGAGTTAGGAACATAACTTTGGCTCTTTCGAGAGCTCCATATTTAGCAAAACTGGTACCATTTTGTCCTTGGAAGTAAAATGATCGCAGCTGGCTTTCAAGTTGATCTTGAGTGATAATGAGGGTTACCGAGATATTTATTTGAGGTGGGGTCTAAATACTTGGAAGATGATGAAGGCCAAAAAAGAAAATAATGTGTATCTATCTTTGAAAAATGAAAATAGCTACCAGTTACGATGTGCCAGTTTTCACATATGTTAACTTATTTATTTCTAACATCAAACCAGTGAGGTTTGCTTCTAGTCCATAAATAACGAAATCAGAGAGTTGAGGAATTTTCCAGGATTTCAAATGTAATGAACAGTGAGGAAGTAACTAAACAGAGAACTGTCTAACCCTAAAGCTGATGCGTCCTCCAAGGGTCCACAAAGACTTTCCAAATGTCAACTTGGCCTTAATATTAGCTGTGGTGACCGTTTTAACTGTCTTTTGGAAAATTTGAAGTTATGTTAAATGGGGTAAGGGCAATTGTACAGTTGAGAAAGTCTTGTTCAATATTATACTGGTGAGTCCTTTTTACGATAACTTTTCCATGAAGAACTGGGGAAATAATAAATGTCATAGGACTCAGTCCTAAAGATTTGGACTTGCTTGTTATTGTTTGCCCATTTGTGTGCACGTGTGTGTGCGTGTGTGTGTGTGTGTGTGTGTGTGTGTGTGCGTGCGTGTGTGTGTGTGTGTGTGTTTCCAGATGTGTATTCATGTCAGAGCAGGAGCATGTACACCCAGAAGCAGCTAGCTGACATTGGGAGTCATTCTTCAGGCACCATACACCTTATATTTAAAGACAGGGATCCCTCGAGGGTCTGAAACTCACCAAGTAGGCTAGCTGACCAATGGGCCCCAGGATTCTCTTCTGTACACCTTGCCAGCACAGCAATGACAAATACAAGCTAACTCATTCAGCTTTTTACATGGGTTCTGGTGGTAAAACCCAGGTCCCCCAAGCTTACAAAGCAAGCACTTCACCAACTGAACCATCCCTGCAGCTCTTTGATCTAACTTTTAATACCTGCTTTATAGACGGTTGGTTGGCATGTCACCTATATCTCTGATTATCACAACCTTTCTGTGGAAGTCAAAGTGACCCGGTCATTCTGTCCAGTGCTGTTTATTAACTGCGTGCAATTTATGGATAATTAGTGACCTCCAAAAATATCTTAAAATTATATTTTTATATGATTAAGATTAGTATGTCATGACAGTTTAGCAGGTCACATGGCAATGCCACGAGCAGTCATTTCAGTTGCCAAAATCCTAAACATTGTACCCAGAAACTACTTTTTCTCTCATGGGAATTCGGTATCTCATCCTCTGGTCCCTAAATGGCCATCCTTTACATTTCTGAGGTGCTAAAGCTTTGTGTCATTAATGCAAAATCTGCCTCCAAGATTTCTCAGCGCTTTATTGGAATTCTTATTAATTCTCACAGGATTTCAGTAAAGTTGAGACAGATGCTTTTAAACATAGAACAAAGGACACTAGGTAATATTGATATCTGATCACAAAACCACGGGGGAGGGTAGTTTTACACTGATCGTTAAATGTTTCTAATGCTTTTGTCTTCGTCTATTTTAATTTGTTTCTGTTTTGGGTGACAGCAACTGCTGTAAACATAAAGAAAAAAAACTAGTAAACAAGACAAGACACAGACAGTTGCATGTCCTGGAGCAAAATGGCTGCAACACTTAGATAACTAAAATAAGACCTAGGCGTGACATGCTAACAATTGCCCAGCTGAGTTGTCCACCTAAGGCTTCAGTCTGAACTGACTATATCTGGTAGAGAAGAGAACAACTGTGAAATGTGGAGGAACAGGAGTCTTGAGCAACTGACTAAAGAACCTCTCCACTCTAGGCTTTGTAGCAAAAAAAAAAAAAAAGAAAAAAGAAAAAGAAAAAGGAAAAAAAAAAGGTTGGCACACAGTTACAGAGTTGAAATAACAACCTGTGAACCATATGAAGAAAAATGGCTCAAGGTCTCTCAGTCTTGAATGAGCCTTCTAATGAAGGCATTTATCTAAACTCTGAAGCAGTTTTCAGTAGTCCTACCCAAAGCCTAATGGGAAAAGTCGAAACTCTGAGTTGGCCTATTTACAGAGACAGTTTCCAAGATTGACTGATGGTTGACAAATGCCATTTAAGCGTTCAGGGTCAGCTTTATGCTTTTGAAAGGGTCTTAAGAGAAAAATCCTCCCCACTGTAGAAAATACCCATAAAGTATTCCTGAGATGGGCTTGAGGCACAAGGGCTGTGCCTGTGGTGAATTCTATCTTTTATTTATTTATTTATTTATTTATTTATTTATTTATTTATTGCTATTTCTTTGCAGAGATCCACAAATGCAAGGCTCAAAAAAGGAGGGTAGCGAGCCTTCTTGTAATATATCTCTGTGTGTAATATACCTTCTATGTAATATATCATATGACCCGGTGTGATTTGTCAGTTAGGGTTCCATAAACTCTTGCCAGACAATTGTGCACAAACAGGATAGGTTTGTTCAGTTTCTTGCTGTTAATATAGGAATTGTAATAGCACACACACACCCTCCCCCACATCCAAACTATAATGTAACATTGTCCAAGTAAAGTGTTTGGATTTTTTTTTCAGCTTTCATATTTTCGTCTGGCGTTAATTTTTATTTAGATTAGAATGTAGATTATTTTAGATTTATATAATACCATTGCCTATATATGTGTTACTAATCATATTTTTGTTTGGAAAGAAGTTTTGTTGGTTTCTTTGTTGTTTCTGGTTGTTGTGGTGCTACGAATTGAACTGAGCCTCAAGCCCAGAGCAGCTACATTCTCGCCCGCTGAGCTGCATCCCAACCCTGTGAATCAGATTTTACTCAACAGAGGCAGGATTTTCTTCCCAGTTTCATTCTTCTGTGCATTGAGTCACTGGGGTTTGTGGATGTGTGTTTGGGGGTGGTGGGAATGCTCAATCTAAAAAGTATCAAATTCCTGCAAATTATATCAAACTGTATCTTCCTAGAGCAAAAGTCTGAATGCAGTTTTAATTTAATGTATCCAGTTGTAATTCCTGTTGAAATTACTCCCACTTCATCCTGTGTCCTCTCCAAGCATTTGCCAGTGAAATCTGGAGCTGATTTCATGAGCAAGACGCCTGTGCCTCCTCCCATGATCCCAAAGAGGTGTGAGATGAGTCATGGTTGTGTTGGACAGGCCTGTCACTGCCACAGACCCCATAGAAATTATGGGGTTCTAGAGCCCTGGCCTTGATTGCCCATTTCCCTGAGCTACTGACAGTGATCTGACAGGAGGCGACACTGGCACAAAGAAGCCAAGAGGAGGCAGGAGACAGGAGCGAGGCTGGAGCTGAGAAACTAAGAGAAGCCAGTGAAGTGAAAGCTAAAAGGTTAAACACATGAAGGCTTAGAGCGCTTCCCAGCCCACAGTCTGTCAGCCAGTCCTCCCACAAACCCTGGAAGCAATGCCCCCCTCAGCTGCTGTGGAAACAACTAAAGACCCAGTGCCACACAAGAAGGCAGGGTTTTTGCAAGGCACCACAAGCCCGGGCACATCAGCCAGTTCCTGCTCCTCCTTTCTTACCTGGATGATTGGCAGCCACTCCCTGTGGGTGGCCTGTCCTCTGGTTCAACCTCCAGGCTGCCACCACCAAGGCTGAAGTTAAAACCTTCAAGGACTATGCACAATGCTAGTAGTATCCGCAGAGATCTTAGTACTGGGTCGTAAACTATGAGACATCACATCACTGTGCCGTTCCAATTCCCTCTCAGCTCTTCTGGCTTCATGGAAGAGAAAGTTTCCATGAGATAAGCTTGACCTTCAACGCCTCTCTCAGACCCACCAGCATCTCTTATTACCAGCTCCAGGCTTGGCTTGGTCTCTAACTAGAAACTTGAGAAAAGCTTACTTAGGTTGCTTGGTGTCCACTGTAGCTATTCAGTTCCCCTCTGCTTATGACAATAATAGTGGCTTGTCGTCTGCAGGTAATAATAGACGTTTCCCATTTCGTTTAATTGCTCTGGGTGCTCTGAATTACCATCTATCTGTATATCACAGCGTGCTGCTCAGATCTTGTTGTGCAAGAGACAACTCAAGAGATGAAAGGTTCATTCGGGATCACAGATTCGGGGACCTCAGTACTGGGTTCTGTCGATTCGGGGAGGTGGAGTACCATGGAGAAGAGAACTCGATAGAGTAGACCCGAGGTAGAAAGCAGGCTCAGAGGGGGTGGAGAACAAGGTCTTTCTTTCCATAGCATCCTTCAATGGTGTACTTCCTCCAACTGGGCCTCACAACCTAATTATTTACCACGTCCCAGTGATGTCATCATATTATAAATACATCAGGAAATGAATCCATTAATGAAGGCAAAGAGCTTACCAGCTGGACAGTAGGCCTTCACCACAAGAGCCTTTGGGGTCATTTTATTTCTTAACAATAGTATACATACTGTCTCTTACACATGTGTAAGTATGTACTCTTATGTATGTAATTCGTATGTGTGCTTACCCACCTTGCATTGAACCCAGAGCCTTGGGCCTGCTCAGCAAGCATCACTGAACTTCATCCCCTTGCTAAGACATGGTTTTGCCGTGCAGCCCAGGCTAGCCTTCTACTACCTGTATCCACCTCCCAAGTGCTATGATTACAGGTGTGTGTCACGAACACAAAGTAATCCAACACTATTCTTTTATAGCGAAATAAGGAGTTGGTGGGCACTAAGCAATGAGCAAAGGCCCACGCTTCTTACAGAGTTTATAAATCCTGATATAATCTTATCCCCACCCCAGTCTGTCTGCAGATCAACTTAACTCCATGTGCTGGGGCCCTCCCCCACCCCCCAATGGATGGAGCCGATGTTCTCCCCGCTGCCATGCTGCCTTTCATGCAGTTATCCACCTAAGTCCTTCTTCTTCATCCCCTAAGGTCCAGCGCAAGAACAGAGAATCTTGACAAAGCCAGTCTGCCCCATATGTGTACCAGTCCTACCCAGGCTGCCCTTAGCTGAAAGAGGGTCCTCACCGTGGAGTTTACACAGCATCTTGGCTACATCTTAATTCAGTCCTTACCTCTTCTGTGGCTTCTAGATTACATTTCTCCTGCTATCCTATAAATTCTACAAGGACAAGAAATGTGTTCAGATCCCTGACACACTTGCCTGGCCTGTAGTATTCAGTAAATGGTAGGTTAAAGTTTTCTAGGTTTCTTGTTTTTTTTTGTTTGTTTGTTTGTTTTTTTTTAAATAAGGAAGGCAAATAGTCAGAGATGTCAAAGCACCAAAATTTAGCATTAGTATAACACATGATTTAAACATAATACGATTTCCCTTAAGTGCTAAAAAGTGAGTTCAAGGGTCCACAAGTTGATGAATGGGTAACTGTGTAACGTGACCATGCAGTAGGATGCTATTTTGCAACCAAAAGGAACTAAACTGAGCCAACCTAAACGAACATTGTGTGTGGTTCTACCTACACAGGGTGGAGAGAACAGACCAATGTATGGATCGGAGCTAGAGTGGGGGTGGGGTGGGGAAATATTGGCTAATGGTACAGTGAGCACAAGGTTTTACTTTGGGGTGAAGATTTTATACTGATAGATTTTTATGCTGATCAAACAACTCTGTACCTGTGGAAAAAACAATGACTTTTATACTTTAAATAGATGTACTAGTCATGTCTGAACATGGCTTCTCAGCAAAGCCTTTTCTACTAAAGACCAAAGTCTCTAAGCAGTATTGCTTGGTTTTGAATTCTCTGTAACTTACCAGTCATGTGGTCATGTGTAGGATAATTAATTTCATTGTGACTCAGTTTACCTCTTGTAGAAAAGAGGTGAGGCTAGTCCCGACATAAAGGAATATTATGAAAGCTGAGTATGGCCAGCTGGTGAAGTAGTAGCGCTCGAGAAATATTAGCTGTCACTAATTGTAAGAGATTATTACAAGTGTGTCCTGTACTGCGAGGATGTGCCTCTCTAGCATATTTGTAATATTGTGTCAGAGTTCTTCCAAAAAATGGTGGCATGCTAAACATTCTGGCACACACATGCAGTCTCACCACTCAGGAGGCTAAGGTGGGAGGATTGTGTTTAAAACCAGCCTGATCTGCCAAGCAAGACCCCGTCTCAAGAAAGGGAATGAATGAAAACGGTAATTTCCCTTGTAACACATATAATATTCTTAGCTATAAACTATCCTGGGCATACTGTATATACCACATAATAAAATGCATACGTGCATACAATGTATACACAGCTAGCATGATGCCATGGACCCTCAGTACCAACTCATGAGCACATTATATTAACTCTATCTCGACATGATTATCCGGAAGAACTAGGGTTAGCACCACTTTACAGAAAATAAGTCATTCGGGTTTCTGTGTTTACTGCATGTCAGGACTGAGACCATATGATTCCCCAGGTCAGTTTCCTCTTCTGTGCACACACACACACACACACACACACACACACACACACACACACACGTGCGCGCGCATGCAAGCATGCTTAGCAAATACAGTGACTCAACCCCAGAGAACGACCTGAGGCTATGACAGGCTCTACAATGCTTCCCTTATTAAAACACATTTCCCATATCCACGGGCACTCCTGTCTTGTCGGAGAGCTTACAATAAGAAATATTCTTTTGAAATGGAAAATAGGCAGGGCCTTTGTCGGGAGAACGCTATTAAACAAACACAACTGAGAAAGAATAATCCCGGGAGGTCTGTACCACGAGGTGTGATCCTTGTCTCTCAACACTAGCATTATAACATTGTTCAAAAACTACAGGCTGAAGGAGAGCATACGGCATCTGACTTCAATCATTTCAGTCGGTAGGCAAAAAAAAAAAAAAAAAAATGCTGTGCCCATGGCACATGCACACCACAGCACAAGCTGATGATGTGAAGCACATTGTATGATCAAAAAGGACAGAGCGAAAGTAATCCTTAGTGAGCAGCTGAGTTCACCTGGAGCATCTGGGTATAAATTGCACAGCTTCCAATAAAGTCTCTCATGGGACTTTGTGAACTCCTATGTGAACTCTAGATCAACCCACATCCAGTATATCCTACATAATTCATAGATGGATACTATCATAGTTTAGTGTTTAATTCCCGCTAAAGCTCCCCTCTCAGAGAGATGATAATCTAGTTTGAGGGATGGGATATTTTTAAACAGTATCATGGTTTTTTTATTGTCTCTTGTTTTCCCAGTATTTATCACGAGTCTGACCCATGTGAAGTTCTCAATAACTGTTGGTTAAGTGAACAATTAAATGAGTGAGTGAGATCATTTTGAAGTCACGTATCATGTTTATACACTTTCCAACACTGTAAAGACTTTCATCATTAATGTTCTGAGTGGGGGAGTGAATAGACTTTCAATGAGTTAGCACAGCAATCTGAATTTTCAGAAAGAGTCTGGAAAATGAATAGTCTTTTCCATTAATTCCTACTCTCCTTTCTGATTAATTCATGTTGTTAAGATTTAGTTAAGAAAAAAAAATGGCCAGGGTTGATGAGACGGCTCAGTAGGTAAAGACACTTACCAACAGCCTGCCTGCCCGAGTTCGATCCCCGGACATCCCTGGGTCAAAGAGAAGGCTCTCATGCAAGTTGTCTTTTGACCTTCACATTGGCGTGTGTGTGTGTGTGTGTGTGTGTGTGTGTGTGTGTGTGTGTACACACATATGTGCAGACTCACACACACATTATAGATGTAATTTTTTAAAAGGAAAAATTTAGAGTGATACCTAAAATCATAGTTAATTACAAAATCCAATTATGATGTTTGACAGAGTAAATAATATTATTATTATCTATGAAATAAATGAATTACAAAGCAGTTGTCTATATATCACTAGATGCTGAGGTAATACATTCTATTCTCAGGTATGTAGCCATTAAAAAGGGAGAGTCAGTTTGTTGACACAACAGTTGCAAGACCTCACCTATTCAATGGCGGCTTCATAAAACAGCTCAGACAGGAGATAAGACTCATAGTGCCCAATGGTACCATCCAAATCCCACATGCTGAAGTCTCTTCAAATAGGAGCTGTAGGTTCACTTTCTTATTTGATCTCCTTTGTCCATCGTCCTAATAAATTCAATTATTTGGCTTCTGTATCTCTAAGTATATGGATATAGATACATGTTGAATTGACACCACGATAAAGATCAACTATAAAAAAAAGTCTTTCATTTCTCACTGGTATCTGTAAGACTTGTTGAGTAACAACCCAACCAATAGCATCAGAGGAAGAATTTCAAACAACCACCAAAACAGCACACAAGACTACCTTAGTATATGCAGCAAAGAATCCTGCAGACATCATTAGTCATTCTGAATGGTCCAGAGCAGGTAACGATGTCTGTATGATGGCGGCCGAGAATGAGAAAGAGAATTTCAAATCCTCTTTTTCAAAGACATTAAATACTAGAAAAAAATTTAAAAGTATATTGCTGAAATTTTAACACAAATTTTAACACTGAAAATATTTAGACATTTTGAAAGGTCCACATCTATTCAGGTGGGAAATCTATACCTACAGGTGGACATCTGCCTTAAGCCCACTGAATGAATTACAGAATTGTTTGCCTTGGCATTTAAGGTTTATTAATGGACAGCCAGTTCATTTTGGAAAATCTTTTAAAATACTATCATTAATTTAAAACAGTACAAAGATACATGTTGATATACTCTAGAGCATGCCTTGCCTGTGTGCAACTTTACAGGACAAAATAAGGAAAACTTAATCACTTTAAGTTATAGAGATTTGTTTTTCCTCCCAGAGGACACTAAGAAATATAAACAACATGACATTATCTGCAGCAGCAGTTCTCAACCTTTCTAACACTGTGACCCTTTTATACAAGTGGTCATGTTGTAGTGACCCCCAACCGTAAAATTATTTTTATTGCTACTTCATAATTGTAATTTTACTACTGTTATGAATCATAATGTAAATATCTGATATGTAGAATGGCCCCTGTGAAGGTTGGTTAGACAACTTCCCAAGGGTTTGTAACCCACAGTTTGAGAACCATTGGTCTACCAGAACTGGGCTAATAAAAAGTGCATTGTGCAATGCTTTTTCTTAGGAAAAAAAGGAAACATTTATCTCAGCACAAAGTTGCTTTAAATCTTGAACATTGCCTAGAGGAGACTGAATTATCCTTGGGGTATTCAGAGGCAGAAGACCCTGTTGGTATCTCAAAGCAAAGACGGACAGTCTTAGGAGAGAGCACTGGGGCTTCTCTTCAAACTTGTCCTCATCAATGTTCTGATCTTTGACTACCAAACCTCACAAGAACAGCTCAAGAAGTTTCTTACAGCTGGCCTGAGGATACACATTCAAGTCTCCTAAGAATGCATCTAGAAAGATTGTTCAACCACGAAAACAAGAGATGGGTGAGGAACTGTTTTCTTTGAAGCCTGTCCGTGTGTCTGATCCAAAGCTAATGTACAATGTGTACGAAAATGACCCAAAATTCCAAAATGTTCACTATCAAGAAAGAGAACCACCTAAAATATATGCACAATCTCCAAAATCAAAACATCACTCCTTTTACTGAAAGAAAGAGAGAGAAGAAAAGCTACTAAAGTGCATACTCAGTCCAAAGATGATGTCATTTCCCTACTTAATGTCCCAGAGGGGCTCTAAGACTCTCCAGGAGAGCCTGGGCATTGCACCATGACCAGGAAGGCCAGCTTGGGGCTAGCTCTGACCCTTGAAGTTTTGGGGGCCTAACAATGGCTCATGTTGCAACAAAAGCACTTCCACTCACTGACGCCAACTGATCTGCAGTGTCTGGAAAGCAGCCCCGCTCTCCCATACTTCAGTGCCCTTCGGCATGCTGTTCTCCTGACAGAAGTGCCTTGCCCATTTTGGCCCTCCCTTCATCCTAGCCAACACATCTCAAGACTCGGTCAGCTCAAGTGCTGGTGCCTCTCAGAACACTTAACGTCAGGGAAGTGATGATGAATTGTTTGATGCATGTGGAAAGAAAGTTGTTATCAAGTTTTGATGGAAGAAGTGATTAATTCCCAACCAGCCAAGACCTGTGAGAAGTTTTATGAGATGCTTCACGGGATGACGGGTAATGTGGGACTAAGAACTTCTCAGCGGCATTATCTGACTGAGAAAATGATGCCTTCGTGCTGTGAGCTCCTTTCTTCCTTGGACATTTTACTTCCTAAAGTGTTCAGACTCTGATGGCTGCTGTGAAGACTCTTTCTGATAAGATAGAAAACTTGCCATTGAGTTACAGAATGATAGCCGGGGATTCTGTAATTAGGAAGGCTGTACTCTTTACACTTTTTTATTTTATTGTTATTACGTATGTCTGTGCATGATGTAGTGGGTACATAGGCCGTGGCATTCACACACAGGTCAGAAGACGGCTTTAAGGAATTGGTCCTCTGTACCTTTGCATGGGTGCTGGAGATCAAATTCGGTTAGGACAGTGTATACTATGAGCCCAGCCAGATCAGTCAGGAAATGGGGACAAAACAGTCAACCAAAGTCTTTCTAAAATCCTACCTTCTTTTACCATGCCCCTTGTGATGCTATAAAATGCCATCTCATCTAAGAAAGTGCTCCCCAACTAATGGCAATGTGTTGACAGTTCTATGGATATGAATTAAAGACATGTTCTTCAGTCCCATAGAAATGTGTGAGATCATTCTGGGTAAATTCTTTAACTTCCCCCCTACCCCGAGTTCTGTCTACTATGTAATTCAACTTTGACCTGAGAATAGTCCATCTACATAGAGGTTCTCAATCTGTGGGTCAGGACCCATTTGGGGGGGAGGGTCTAGTGACTCTTTGACAGGGTTCACCTAAGACCATCAGAAAACACAGATGTTTACATTACAATCGATAACAGTAGCAAAATTACACTATAAAGTAGCAATGAAAACGATTTTGTGGTTAGTAGTCACCACAACGTGAGGCCTATATTAAAGGGTCACGACATTAGAAAAGCTGAGAATCACCACCATAGAAGTACACTGCATGCTTCTAAGTAGTTTCTCAAAGCAATGGGACTTTACTGAAGAAATTATGGTCAGGAGTAGGAATGCTGGCATTGACGATGAAGATATCAATAGAATGCTGGATTCTTCTTGGCCTCAGGTAGAAAGAGCCTAAGTTAAGTTCCTAGAACAGTTGACTGATGGATCACTAACATGGTGATTCATCATCACAAGTCAGGACAGGATGGAGGGCACAGAACCAGAGGCAGTCTAGTCAAAGGGACTAACTCTTGACATGTAGATGAGTCCTCCCAGCCAAGACTAGAGCTTGCAGAGTGATTTGGGAAAGGAAATTCTGTTCGAAATTGAAGTCCCTAAGTATAAATAAGGAGCAAAATCATGGAATAAATAAATACACTGTGACTATTTTTAATCAGGCTGGCATGGACTGAGAAAATAAAACATTATACCTAAAACAGGAAGATATTTGAACGACTGGCTTGTGGTTTGAGTTTTTAAGAAATATATTGGGAAAAAAATAGCTGATGTGTCTCAAGTGGCAGGGGGGAAAAGAACTAAAAGCATAACCCAACAAAAACAAAGAGAATGGGGGAAAAATTAGAAGGGATGGGATGTGTTAACAAATTTGTAAAGTGGGTTAGCAGAGAAAATGGCTTGGAGTGAGTCAACAAACACTGAGAAACTCTAGAAAAGGTCCTTTCTAGGGCCAGGATACCATTGGAAGGGAGCAGATGAGCATATCCTTTAGTTCATCCAGCCGGGTAACCATCTTCTCACCAGCTACACAACCCATACAAGCAATAACCCTGGTAGGAGACTAGGAATTTAGACACTGAGAAGAGTGACCCCCTACAGACTTGGACAAAGAGTTGAAACACGATGGCTGTCTCTTTGCAATGAGAATCAAAGGAAGAAGGGTGATACTGAGGCTTTCATTTTGGTGTTCAATTTTTTTATTATAAGGTTTATAATTATTTTAATAATATATGTATTAGTTTTTATATATGATCATTAGTTTATATATATGATCATAATATATCATATTTGTTATGTATAATTATATATATATACACACATACACATTTGTGCCACTTGAGCTAAAGTAAAAATTTTAATTTATAAAAGTAAAAGGGGTTAGTGAAATGACCTAGTGGGTAAAGGAATTTGAAACATAGGTTTGATGACCTGGGTTCAATACCACAATCCCAGAACATGACAAGAGAGAAATGACTCCCAAGACAGTGGTTTTCTGACCTCTGACCTCTACCAGCCCACTGGGGTACCTGTGCACATATGTGCAAACAGGGCCCCCACACATACGCTTAATTTTTAAAACAAGAAATAACTAAAGTTTCATATTATTAGATCGCATATTTAAAATTAGAGAGGGATATATACTAATGGATAACAACCTTATCATCCTTGATAAATTACTCCACTAACTGCCCTGGGATGGCCACAGACAGCTGCACAGCTGTGCACACCCCACGTCTAGGGCAGCTGGAATTGACACGTATGCAGGCATTAGTGGTGCCTTTTCATCTGTAGTAAGCTTTGTGAACCTGATTTCTCATGGGGCGGCCCACTCCTCATCTTCCCGGGTGTTTCAGCCTAAGAGTGAATATGCATTATGGACTCACTGCACATGGGTCCTTTTAGTCAAACTTACTCTAAACCGATGAATGCTCCCTTCTTCCCCCAGCCCCACCTTCTCTCAGCTAACAGTTAATTACCCAGTTGAAGTGGCTCACGTTGACATTTTAGGTTCTGATTATATAGCTAACCAGGCTTTTCTATGAGAGTTTAAAGATTGTAATTTACATTGTCTTAAGCCTGGTAATTTATTGAACTGATGGCAATAAGTAATGCCTTTGGATGTTGCTAGATGCATCAGTGTGTCCCAGCTCTTGGGACAACTGTCAGCATAAAAGCGAACGTTTTGTAGCAGATGTTAAAAGGGGGACCAGTGCCTTCAGACAGCAATGCCTTCAGCAAGCTACGCTATTGGCAGACAGCGAGGAATCTCGTATGCCTCTCCAGTGAACTGCTCATCCCATCTTTTCACTGTGCGTGGGAGTTTTAGAAATCTCTCTTCTCTAGCTGTTGACTCTGCTCCCTCTACTGGAATCTGAGTTAAACAAAACCGAAAAATAGCTTTCTGAAGTCAAAGAACAAGGAAGAGAGTTAGGCTTCGAAGTTATCCCCACAGCACTCTTGAAAAGAGAATGCTTTTTCTTGCCCATTCTGAGTTACTAACAGTATCCGTGGGTTGTTTCAGCTCAAAGGAAAGAAAGGCTTAACTCGAATGCTTGGGTAGTTGAATATAATTCAAGGCTCATCTTGGAGCAGGTTGTTCTCTTGGAGAACTACATATCTGAGTTCCTCCTTAAAAATCCTTGAAGAAATATGCTCAGCAGTTATTTCCTGACCATTTCAAAAGAGCCCAGACTGCATTATAAATATTGCATTCACATCTTTCATGCCATTGAGGCAAGAATTGTAAAGATCTTCCATTTATTAAAAAAAATCCCTATTTTTGGGGAAATGCTTACATACCTTTACAGGGTGACAAACTACTCAACAGGAAAACTAAGGCTGGATTTAATGGCCCATTGGTTTAAAATACAGCTGCATTTTTATATCTTCTGCAGTCACTGGGAAAGTAACGCAAAGATTGGTCCTCAAACATCACTGTGTCCCCTTTCTATCAGTAATTCGTTATCTTTTTCAGTTAAACAGGTCAGCATGTACACTGAATGCAAAACATGTCTTTTAGCCAATATGTGAAGAGAGCACAGGAAAGCGTCAGCGTTCCCAAACATGTCTGCTGCATTATCCTTCAAAACTCAGAAACACAGTGATTCAAAAAACGCTTCCTTGAAATAAGAAAGGAAAGAGTAAGAAAGGAGAACACAGCGTCCACCACTAAAGAGTATTTACTGAGCATTAGCTAGAAGCCACGCTAAGAGATGGTGGTTTGGTACCACCACCACACTCCCCTGGCATCTAAGAAAGGATAGTATAGAATAGTATGTCTGCAAACTATTATAAATGAAAATAATCAGAGAGAAGGTGTAAAGGGAACCAGAGGCAGGCAACAGAACCTGGAACAATAAAAGGCAAGCTGTTTTAAACTGGAAGGCAAAGGCCTTATCTTGGATAATGAAATTTAGGAAAGGAGGTATCTTGGTCACTGCTCTATGACCATGAAAAAACACCATGACCAAGCAACTCCTATAAAAGAAAGCATTTAATTGAGACGAGCTTACAGTTTCAGAGAGTTAGTCCATTGTCATCATGGCAGGCAACATAGCTGAAATCTGCAGTCTGATACGTAGGCAGAGAAAAGATTCTAGACTTGGGATGAACTTTGGAAACCTCAAGTCACACCCCCAATGATAAGACACTTCCTCTAACAAGGCCACACCTCCTAATCCTTTCAAATAGTTCCAATTCCTGGTGACCAAACTTTCAAATCTACGAGTCAATGGGGCCTGTTCTTATTCAAACCACCAAGAAGAGGACTGTCAATTGGCAGGGACAGTAGGATTACATGAGCACTGGGAATGGAGGGGAATGTGTACCAAGAGTCTGAACAAGGAAAGGACTTAAGATTTAGGAACTGTGGGGTTGAGAATTGTCTTAGTCAGGGTTTCTATTCCTGTGCAAACATCATGACCAAGAAGCAAGATGGGGAGGAAAGGGTTTACTCAGCTTACACTCTCACCTTGCTGTTCATTACCAAAGGAAGTCAGGACTGGAACTCAAGCAGGTCAGGAAGCAGGCGCTGATGTAGAGGCCACAGAGGGATGTTACTCACTGGCTTGCTTCCCCTGGCTTGCTCAGCCTGCTCTCTTATAGAACCCAAGACCACCAGCCCAGGGATGGCCCCACCCACAATGGGCTGAGACCTCCCCCTTGATCACTCATTGAGAAAATGCCTTACAGCTGGGTCTCATGGAGGCATTTCCTCAAGAGAAGCTCCTTTCTCTGTGATAACTCCAGCTTTTGTCACGTTGACACACAAAACCAGCCAGTACAGGGATCACCAAAATGGACCAACCAAGAGGACATGTCAGATGAGAGTGGAGTGTTAGGCAGGAACCAATCATTCTTTGAGTCATACTCAGGTATCTGAATTTCACCCAAGAGCAAATTTCAATCTAGAGAATTTTAGGCAGTTCGGGGATTATCTGGTTCTGTCTTAGAATTTAATATAAATATTTTATTACATATTATATTTATTACACTCTCACCTTGCTGTCCATTACCAAAGGAATGTATTAAAGGAGTGTAATATTTATAATAACATTTATTAAATATTATATTTAATATTAATATTCTATGAAGAATCCTATGAAGAGAGGCAAGAGTGGATGCAGGCAAGGAAGAGCACATAACATGGAGGAACAGGTAGGCTTAAGCTGACAGGAGATGCTCTTGTGTCCACACCTACACCCTCATGGCATTTAACCTCAAGTGTCTCAAATCTGCACAGGAGCACCTGTGCCCGGATACAAAAAGCCCAGGACAATACTCTACATAGCCCTTGAAGAAAAGGCTCATTTGAAGTAGACTGTTTGTTTGGCTTCAGGACTCAGTGCAAGAGTAAAAGGCAGTATGCTGGGGCTGGACCATGGACAGGATGGGCAAGTTTACAGAAAATAAAATCTAACCCAGAAAACGGGACTGGACCATGGAGACTCCAGCTCACTTCTCCAGCAAAGAAGAATGCTTCTAGAACCAGTCAGGGAGCAAGGTGTTCCCACATTACCTCACTTACCCCTTACCACATCACCTTAAAGTAAGAAAGTCAGACACAGAAGCACAGGAGTGACCAGTGACTTGGGATTTGTACTGTCATTGGAGACGGAAATGGCTGGTTCTGTGTGTCAACTTGACACAAGCTGAAGTTATCACAGAGAAAGGAGCCTCCCTTGAGGAAATGCCTCCATGAGATCCAGCTGTAAGGCATTTTCTCAACGAGTGATCAAGGGGGAAGGACACAGCCCGTTGTGAGTGGAGCCATCCCTGGGCTGGTGGTCTTGGGTTCTATAAGAGAGCAAGCTGAGCAAGGCAGGGGAAGCAAGCCAGTGAGTAACATCCCTCCATGGCCTCTGCATTAGCTCCTGTCTTCAAGTTCCTGCTCTGTGTGAGTTCCAGTCCTGACTTCCTTTGGTGATGAACAGTAATGTGGAAGTGTAAGCTGAATAAACTCTTTCCTCCCCAACTTGCTTCCTGGTCATTATGTTTTGTGCAGGACTGGAAACCCTGAGTAAGACTAGTCTCTTTCTCAAATATGTCCTACATTGTCCTTCCATCATAAAATAGCTAGATTTCAGCATCCAGGCCCCTTTAGAAACCCTGGGAGGAAATAGGGTGATGTCAGTCAAATCCACTTTTTAAAAACCCATGGTTCCACTTTTTTATTCTCATGTGTTTGTAAAGTTACACAATCCCACTGTCCATTTTAACGTACCATCTTCCTATTCATTTTAAGATTGGATGTCTCTCCCCTTAGAGGCTCTACCCGCATCATACGTGTACACAGGCCAGCTGCCATTTCTTCCAACACAGAACCACACTGTATTTATAACAGGGATCAGTAAATAATCGCTCCCTCTTCTGCTTACCAGTCCCTACCACTGGGGCACATTTGGTCAGCATGGAAACTACGTATCCCAAGATCCCAACAAATGAGCTCAGTGATTACGTTTTAGACAAGAGAATAGCGTTAGAGGTGACGTGTAACTTCATGCTCTCTTAAGAATAGATCGCCTTGCCTTGGACTTCTTGCTTGTTGAGTTGAAAATGTCAACAAACAATGTGAACCTACAGATAATAGTGAAGCAACTCGGAAACGTGGAGGTAAGGTACAATCTTTCTAAAATTTCGTGCTATAATTCTTTTCAGAGTTGTGGATCAAATCCAGGCGGGAGCACTTGCTAGTCAGGAGGCCTACTCTTTTTAATTATGATAAATAAGAGACTTCAGAGGTGTTTCAGGATGTCAGCTGGACTATGGGGAAAACAAAAAGATTTCATCCCATTGGCCTGGAAGGGCCCCGTCATCGTAGCTTGTGGCCTGTGAGGTATTTCGGCACCTTGGTTATTATTCCGGACAGGAGATGCTATGAGGACTTCTGAAATAGGTTTTTCAATGAACATTGAACACTTTGGAAGAATCTCTTTGAAGTGTTTCTAGGAAACCTTTTCTGTTCCAATCGTATAGTCATTCGGTATAACCTCAAGCCCGGAATAACCTAGCAGAGAGAGAGAGACCCAATGGCACAGCCCCAGAGTCACTCCCAGGATTATGTATACATCATATCTTTATAGCTTTATCAATATCTTTATGGCCCTTTGTGCTGCTCCTTTTCATTATCTAATTATAAAGTGATGGAATTATCTTCTGAAAGGATTTATGATCCAAAAAAAGAAACAGAGAACATCCTCTTTATCCCCTCTTTTGTAGAAGGAGAAACTATTTGGATCCATGATTTTCTTTTTTTCTTGCAAAATTAATAGGTCGCCATGTGTGATTTGTGTCTGCTAGTTGAGCGATTCTTAACCAATGGTGACTCGGCCCCTGGGGACACTTACTTGGCAGTGTCCTCTGTTGTTCCTCTGGGGGTAACCATAACAAAGCGCCATAGGCTGAGTGATTTATGAAACAGGTCGACTGCATCAGACTTCTGGAAGCTGGGTGTTCAAGAGCCAGTCTCCACACAGCTGCTTCCTTCCGAAGGCCTGTGCTTCCATCGTTAACACAATCCTCTTCTGTCGTGTCTATGCCAAGTTTTCCCATGTATGACAAATGAAATTCATAATGGGCTAGAGCCCAGTAACTTCATTTTAACCAAATTGTGCTTTTAAGATCCTGACTCCAATTACAGTCACGTACAGAGCTACTCTGAGCTAGAATTTCAATATGCAAATGTTAGTGGACACACCCCACCAGGAAGAAAAATGCCTGGTTTTCACAACTGTAAAGGGTGTCATTGTTATCTGGAGCCAACAGTGTTGCAATTCGAAAGACACCCAGCTCAGAACAAAGAAACTCCCTGTTTAAAATCTCAGTAATATCAAAAGTAGCAAAAAGGTTGAAAATCCTTCCCTAGTTGCTTGTCTACGCAGAAAGAAAACACATATTATACCTAAAGCAAGCATTAGAATATGAATCTTCGTTAGGACTCAGATGTCCATTTTCAATTACCATACAAAGACAAGCTATCTTTGACAATAAGTTTCAGAGATGATTCTTGGGAGTCTAACACCAACCACATCCTGGCATTACTTCACCCCTAAAGTCCAATTTGCAATAATTCATAAGCGCAATACAAGTACTTTATATGCTTTAAATTTCTAGACAAATAAATCACAAGAAAAAGAAGCATGTAGAACTCATATATTCTCCAGGGGATAAAATATTAAACTAAGTTCAGCTAGACCAGGAAGAGGGAAAGAAGAATGACAGAGAACCTTGGCATTTGCTTTCCATCCCAAACAAGCAGGGAGCTCAGGATTCCGACTCCAGTTCTAGAATCTGGAGTTGACATGGGCCAGAGGATGCAAATTATCCCAGGCCATTAATGATGGCAGACACCTGTAACTGATGCATCCAGGAGACTGAGGTAGGAGGATTATACCTTGGAAACCAACCAAGATTATACAATGTGTTTGAAGCTGGCCTGGCTATATAAAGAGACCCCATCTTGATAGAATAAAAAAAGAAAGAAAGATGGGGAGGAGACAAAGAATGATATCCCAAGGCTATATGGAAGCAGAGTAGATAGTCCAGAGTAGGGATCCAGGTAAGGATGCTGGCAGAGAAGTCAGGTCTTCCAGAGATACCACAAGTCATAAACAGGTTCAGAAAATTAGAGAGACACTTTCCTGCAACAGTTACATCCACAGAACTTCTTAGAGTGAAACCAATCATTGTCTCTGAGGATCTAAATTTGAATTATGCCAGGAAGAAACAGAAACTGTATCATGAATTCCAGCACACGGGATCCAGAGAAGGGTCAGTTAACCTAGAAAAACTACTTAAGTTATATATGTCTGTTTCACCTGTGAAAAGGCTCCTTGTCCAGAAATGAACTATGTGCATACGTGTGTGCATTTGTGTGTGTGTATGTGTGAGGGATACTTGGATATTATTAAATGTTGGATATTATTATTCTGGAAATGTGTCAAAGATATAGTCAATAGAGCTGCTGGCCATTTAAATGAGAATGGATGTAATATGAAAGAAATAGGCCTGAGGCTTTTAGATCAGTTGATTGAGAGAATAAGGATGTATTAGTCTTGCTAAGAAAACACAAAGAGGAAACTGGAAAAAAGAAAATACTGAGTTCTATTTAAAACTGTTGAATTTTGGTAATTTGTTTGTTAACCATATAGAAAGTTCAAAAAAGCTATTGGAAAAAAGGTCTGTATCTCAGGCAAAATGCCAAGGCTAATGATTGCTCCCAATGTTAATTCCATGTAGCCAGATGTGGTGGTCTGAATAAAAATGGACCACATGGGCTCATCTATTTGAATGCTTAGTCTCCAGGGAGTGAAACTATTTGAAAAGATTAGAAGGATTAGCAGATGTGACATTGTTGGAGTAGGTATGGCCTTGTTGGGAAAAGCGTGTCACTAGGGGTGGGCTTTGAGGTCTCAGAACCCCTTGCCTGAGGATCAGGATGTAGCTTTCAGCTGTCATGTTCCCTCCCTCAATGATAATGGACTGAGCCTCTGAAACTATAAATAAGCCCCCACTTAAACGCTTTCTTTGATGAGAGATGCTTTGTTCTTGGTGTCTTCACAGAAATAGAAAACTGACAGACACCATATGATATTGCCTATGAAATAAGAACATAGATAAAGAGGAAAAAAGCAGAGGAGACAGAGTGTCTATATCCTAGACCAGCATTTCTCAAAGTGTGGGTCATGAACACTTTAGGGGGTCAAATGACCCTTTCACAGGGGTCGTCTCCTAAGACCATCAGAAAGCACAGAAATTTACATTATGATTCTTAACAGGATAAAAAATTGCAGTTATGACGTAGCAACAAAAATAATTTTATGATCATGGGTCACTAGAACATGAAGAACTGTATTAAAGTGTCACAGACATTAGGGAGGTTGAGAACCACTATCCTAGATGATTAGATTTTTGTGATATGCTTGATAGCACAGTTCTTACAGAATTTATCAATACTACACTCACTTCAGGGAAT
The DNA here is from genome assembly GCF_011064425.1 of Rattus rattus. NCBI lineage: Eukaryota > Metazoa > Chordata > Mammalia > Rodentia > Muridae > Rattus > Rattus rattus. Next base: position 193,708,014 of record NC_046154.1, on the reverse strand, counting down.
ACAAAACCACCCTTGAGAAGTTTTGAGATATCCACAATTACTACAGAAACAGTCAGCATGTATATAGAGAATCTCACTACACCTCCTACAATGTCCTCAAACTCATGATTCTCCTGCCTCAATTTCCTGAGTGCTAGTATGACAGACATTCACTGCCACCACTCAACTTTATGTTTAATATTGTTCTTGCTGTTATACTAACTTCAAACTTGCTTTTCTGTACCTCGTAGAATGTGACCACCATTAGTAATTTGCTGGCATAGATTTGGGGGGAAAAACACACATCACAATTGACCAACTAAATACTACTCTTCCTAACTAAAGCTTTCCTCTCAGAAAAGTATAGAGACATTTGTGCTGAACAATGTATAGAAACATTGTTAGGCACAAATGGTTCTATACGTTGTTTCTATACATTGTAGGCTTCTGGATCTATATTGAAAAAGAGATTGTTTTTCTGGTGGTGTTTTGCTGCTTGCTTGCTTACTTGGCTGTTCTGTTGGTTGGTTGTTGGTTGGTTGGTTGGTTAGTTGGTTGTTGGTTGGTTGGTTGGTTGGTTGGTTGGTTGGTTGGTTGGTTGGTTCGTTGGTTGGTTGGTTAGTTGGTTGTTGGTTGGTTGTTGGTTGTTGGTTGGTTGGTTGGTTGGTTGTTGGTTGGTTTGTTGGTTTGTTGTTTTTTTGTTGGTTGGTTGTTGGTTGGTTGTTGGTTGGTTGGTTGGTTGTTGTTGGTTGTTGTTGGTTGGTTGGTTGTTGGTTGGTTGTTGGTTGGTTGGTTGGTTGGTTGGTTGTTGGTTGGTTGGTTGTTTGGGTTGGGTTGGGTTTGGCTTAGACTTCTTTTCTTTGGTTTACGTCCTTATTTTGTAAGTCCAATCTGAATATATGAGATTTCTAGGAATGACATCTCCCCACATATAACTCGTTGTAACTAATTGTTCTCTTACCAGTCATAGTAACGCAGATTAATACCTAGTCACATTAACTACCTCTATTCTTTTCTGTTAGAATGATAATATAATTTTTAAGTGCACTTTGGGTTAATACTTAGTCCTTTTGAAGTTTCCGTTAAAATGATATTAAAATAGCCACTTAATAAGATACCAAGGCACAGGACACCTGATGCTAAATCTTTTTAAATTACCTTATAATTTTAAAAATGCCTCAAGAGAATTATAAATATTAATGAACCCTTACTGTTTTATCCTTTTCGTATCAGCATGGGCAAGAGACACAGTTTCAAAACTCTCTAAGAGATTCCCCCACAGGGGCTAGAGGGATGACTCACTGGTGAAGAGCAAACACTGCTCCAGAAAAGGACCTGAGTTGAGTTCCCAGCAACCCCATCGGGCAGCTTGTAGTCTCGTTTAACTCCAGCTCCAGAGACTGATACCATTGGCTTCCCCAGGCGATTGCACTCATGTGCACATACTCAAACACAGACACATAATGCAAAATAAAAAAAACCTTAAAAAAGAGATTCTTTTAATAATATGTGAAAAAGATATAATCCTTACAATGTGCCAGGCCAGGTTTGAGGTAATTTACATATGGCAGTGCAATCCTATCTCACAACTTTATGGAATAGGATTTGTCATTACACGAAGGAGAGGGCTGAAGTCAGAAAATGGCCAAGGACTTGCTCAAGATTGCTCACCTCTCATAAAGCAGATGAAAACTCTTAACGCACACTGTCAGCTTAGAGCCTCGGAGATGTAATGTTGGGTGAGGAAGGGATGCTCTCCTCTTTACAACTCAATATGTACGGACTTATAAGAATAAGTAAGTGTGTTTTACCTCCAATTTGAAAGTCATCCAGTAAAACCAAATGTTCTGCTGGAACTTTGAAAGGCTCTTATGTTGCCAGTTAGGTCACACTCAGAGAATATTAACTCTACCAGGGGAATGTCAATTAAAACTGCAGTCAGCTAGTGTTGACTGCCAAAGTGACAAAAATAGTCAAGAGAAAGCATATCAGTCTTTGTGGCGGCAAAAAGATACAATTAGAGGTGAAGTAGTGAGTGTCCTCATAAACTATTTGATAGGGTAATAAATCCGTGTGATATTGTTAAGTAAAATTCAAGCACACCAAAATCAAACCATTTCATTCCTATTTGTATGCCCAACTGAAATGTCTATAAAGGGAAATAGACATGTAAATGTATATCTACATTTTTTTTTTGAGATAGGGTTTCTCTGTGTAGCCCTGGCTGTTCTGGAATTCACTCTGTAGACCAGGATTTGAACTCAGACATCTGCCTGCCTCTGCCTCTCTAGTGCTGAGATTCAAAGTATGCACCATTACCTCCCAGCTTATAAATGTGTGTGTGTGTGTGTGTGTGTGTGTGTGTGTGTGTGTGTGTGTGTGTGTGTGTGTGTGTGTTTATAGACCAAACATTGCCCCCTCCGAGTCTGTTGTGGTAAATAAAAATCGGACTGAATGGTTCCAACACTGGACAGAATGGTTCCAACACTCTGGTGCTCTCACTAGTTCTGGCTCCAGCGGGCCATTAAAACTAGCACTAATTTATCTCAGCAGCTCCACACTGCCTCCAAGTACTTTCTGACCTGACAATCCCCTATCCCCAGTCCCTCCCTTCATCTCCCCTCCCCTTCTCCTCTGAGAAGGGGCTCCCCATCCCCCCACCCTGGCACATCAAGTGTCTGCAGGATTAGGTACCTAAGGCCAGATAGAGCAGCCCTGTTGGGGAATGGAGTCCACAATCAGGTTACAGCTTCAGGGACGGCCCCCCTCCAGTGGTTGGGGGGTTTAAAAGGCAAGTTTAAAATAATCTATAGCATCACTACTGATAATAGCATGGCCCAAAAACCAACTCTAGTCCTTCAACAGCCAAATAGACAAAAATATATTGTGGTATGATAACAAAATAGAATATTATATTGTATTGAAACTAAATAAGCTGTTGCTACATGTAACACCAGTGTAAATCTTATTAAAATTAATGAGCAAAGCTCTTAGACAGGCACACAAAACTTTGCACTGCAGGATCCATTTACAGAGTGTGTAGGAGCATGGCTGCTTTGGATGCAAATGGTAAGTGAAGGTGAAGGACAGGTGCCCGAGACTCCTTCTACTTGTTGTACTGGTTAGTACTGGTTTATTAGGTAATTAACTCTATGAAAATTCATTTCACAGACTACTAGGGACTTACATATGTTCCTGTATGTGTTGAACATCAACAAGAACATTTTAGGATCCATCATTTGTAGTTAAAAAATGTTGTAACAGAAGTAACCAGAATTGTCATAAAATGGGGTGTTATAAAAGGCTACGAAAGTCTATCCCTTTATTTTGAATTTCACTGGACGGCTTTCCTCTGGAAGTGTGAAAAAATGATCCCTTAAAAAAGTGCTGGATCAACCCAAGCCTGGATTCGTCGTCAAAATGGGTATCTGCCAGAGAGTTAAATGCTACTGAATCTAAAAAGACAAAATTAAAATCACTGTAAGCCAAAGTCATGGAGTCAAACTGCATGCTAAGGAAGAACGTATAGAGAATTTAAAAGCCCCTTCTGTCAATGCTATCATTATTGTACTGATTTATTTAACAGTAACACTGATAAGACAGAACTAAAGTTATCAATTAACTTGTGAATCTTGAAAGATCAAATCAGAATCAGTATTCAAGGTTGGTAGAGGATTAGGAATTCTTACATGGGACTCATATGCAATGCTGGGAACCGTAGGTGTCATTTGTAAAGTTTGAAAAGAATCTAGGAAGGGTTTTAAGCGGAGTGATAATTTGGATTGTTCTGTGCTCCATGATCTTTCCAGCTGCCACTGCTGAGTACTGAAAAGAAAATACTGACAGCAGGCAGCTACAGACCTGGGGCTGTTAGAATGCCGAGGGCCGGCAGCCGGGTACAGAGAGAAAAGGAGGTGGAAAACAACTGCATTTGAGGGTTTGTTGACATGAAGATAATAAGGTCCTGAGTTCAGATCAGAATCCACTGGAGAACTGGATTTAAAAGTACTGAGAAGCAAAGACAAGAGGGTCTCTGGTGCTAGCTGGCCAGCTGGTACAGCCCAATTGGTGAGGATCCTGTTTGTTGTGTTTAATAAAACGATGAGAGGGAAGGAATATGTTTGGTGGATGTGTAGTCAGGTGTGAGGGAAGCGAGGTGGCCTCTGCCGGTCTGTGCTAAGGCATCCCTTCCCCATTAGCGACCAGCCACACTGAGGTATAGTATAGAATAGAGTTTATTCGGGACATGGGGAGGGGAATTGAGAGGATGGAGAGAGAGAGAGAGGCTGGCCATGAGCATGGGAGAGAGAGGAGGAGGGAAATGGGAAGAGAGAAAGTAAGGAGCTGGAGCAAGAGCAAGAGAGCAAGAAAGAGGAGAGGAGGTGACAAGCAGCCCCTTTGATGGTGAGTCAGGCACACCTGGCTGTTGCCAGGTAACCGTGGGGCGGAGCTAGCTAAGTGCACACCCCCTTTCCCCTACTTCAGAATGAAAGAGAAGGAAAGGATGGTGAGGGAAGAGTGCTCGCTAACGTGTAAAAACTCCACTCCACTCCAGAGACTGTCAACAGTTACACAATAGGCAGAAGAAAATCCCACAATTGAGCCCACAGACACGTTGGGAAAACACTGAAGGAATGTTGACTTCAAAACCAATAGAGCTTCTAAGAAGGGCACACGTAGGGCTCATGAAATTTGGCTTGGAGGTGGGCAGTCCTTGGCAAGTACAGTTTCACTCCGTGTGTGGGAGGGATGGGTGCCTGCATCCTGCGAACCCGAGATGAACTGAGAGATTCAGACTGAGAAAAATAAACCAGAAACCATTCCAACAAGAGTAGATCACGAGAGATTAAGAGTAAGATCACATTTTCCTTACATCGTAATAGTGGGCAAGGTCTGCGCATGCTCACGTCTTGAGTGGGAAGATGCTGCAACCTCAGAAAACCAACGTGTTCATGGAGGGGCTAAGTTCCAACTGCTGTACTGATTTAGGATAGACTTGGTGGCTCAAGTCAACAAATGTTTATTTCTCCCAACTCTTAAGGATAGAAAAATCCAAAGATACAGGACTTGGTGAGCCGGATTTCCTCCATTCTCAGATGGCCATTTTGTCCTCCCAAAGCCAACAACGGAGAGCCCCAGGGGCATTCTTACCAGGACATCAACTCCATAAGGAGGACATCATCTTCATGCCCTGATTATTTCCAGAACGCTCCATCTATAAATACTATCCTTGAGGATTTGGAGTTTAGCAGATCTGGGATGGGGGTGCAAACAGCACATTTAGAGCAGAGAGTAGTGTACCGTTCAGCGTAGACAGCACTCTAAAGTGTATAAGACCCTTAAGGAAGGCTAAGCAGGGACGGACTGTGGCTGTAGGAAGCTAGAGACAGAGGAGAATTAGAATTTGGACTGTTTCATCTTCGGTGGTCCAAAGAATTCTAGCTATTTCCATGAAGTAAAAGAGAAGGCATCCCCAGGGCACAATGAGAGTGATTGTTTGATTAAGAGGTGCACAGCAACTCGTAAAGTGGGGAACGGTTCCAGAGGAACGAGTTGGGCAATAACAAAAAAAAAACAGGGTTGTGTAGCACAGTTGGAAAGGCACGAAGACCAGGAATTTATAGACGCTGCTCTGTACATTTGTGGGTTTCTCTTTCCTAGTAGCACTCAGTAATCTGGAATAGTCATAGAGAAAACAAGTTCTGATGTTTTTCCAGGGCTGGGGTTTTGCCAGGAGATGAAAGCAAAGGAGGGTTATGGAATTTGGAGCATCCTTTACACGTCCCTGACCCAGCTGAGCTGAGCCAAGGTGGTCAGCAGGAGCAAGGACTTGACCCCTCCAGCCTCCAAAGGCTGGCTGCAAACTTGGAAAGACAGAGTTTGTGCCACAGATATAGGGGTCTGTTGAATGGTGTCGTGGGTGGAGGAGGATGGTACAGAAAAGAACCAATTAAGACATGGAGAGAGCATATGTTAAACCAGGTCTCGAGAGTCTGAGGTAATTTTTTTTCTGAGACAGAGCAATCAGAAAAGCCATCCCACACATCCTATTTTGCAGTTGATACAGGCTGGGTCCTGCACAGAGACTCCACAGATCCTCAACGCTGGGCCAAACCACACTTGCCAAGCCATTCATTCTTCTCTACAACTGTTACAGGGGAAGGGCTGTTTGTTTTTTAAGTTAGCACGCAAAGGGACACATTCATTCTGGCACTTTCACACATATCTGCCATTTTGTATTGTTCTTATTGATCCTCATTCTCCCCTCCCCTCTCCCCCTGAACTGGTCTCCGCCATTCTGTAACTTCCTCTTGCTGACCACCTACATCCCCCATACATCTTCAGATCTCTTCTTCCCCTCCCATATGGCCTTTGTACTTCCATGGTCTATGCCATGTATGAACACACACACACACACACACACACACACACACACACACACACACACACACTTGTAAACTTAAATCCAGGGCGCATATGAGAGAAAACGTGTGGATTTTTTCCCCTAAATGGCTTACTTCGTTGAGTGTAATGATTCCCGGAGTCACTTTCCTGCAAGCGCTGTGATTTCGCTTTTCCTGAGAGCTAAGTAACATTCCGTTGCGCGTCTGTACTGGGTTTCCTTTATTCGTTCATCTGATGGGCCTCTAAGCTAACTCCATCCTACTGCAAACAGTGCAGCAGATCTCCAGGGATTTCAGGGGTTTGTTGATCCGAAGTCTTCTGGATGTAAATGTGGAGGTGTGGAGTGAAGGCTGGATCTTACAGTGAAGAACTTATAAAGTACGTCCTTGCGAACTTCTATAGAATCCGCACCAGTTGACATTGCTACCTGCAATGCGTAAGGCTCCCCGTCTTCGCACCGGCATTTGTTTTCTTGATACTCATTTTGACAGGGGTGAGGTAGAATCTTACACCCGTTTTCATGGTAGACTGTCTCTTATTTAGGCTTTGACAACATCGCACACGTAAACAATGTAGCTTTATTCAATCCACCCCACCTCCCTGCTCTGGTTCTCCCTTCTGCCAACCCAAAATAGATCTTCCTCCACCTTTTTCTTCTAAATAACTCACTGAGTTCAGTCTGTGCCACCTGGTGGTATGTTGCTAATGCCTCAGGGTTGATCGTGTGTGGGTCTTATGCCAGTTAGCAAAACTGCAGTGAGCTCATGTCACATCCAGAACACTCCTCCCAGTCCTCTGCCTCGTGCTCCTCTCTTCTGAGTTAACTCAGTTTAAATGTGCTTTCCCTTCATAACTACAGGTATTAGTGCTGTGTAAAGGGGCTACTGATTTTTGGTTTTTCGTTTGTTTTGGTTCGCTAAGTTTTATATCCATATACATCAGAAAATATAATCTATAGTTTTGTTACCTCCTTATCTGGTTTTGATTGTTGGTTTTGTTATTTTGCTACATTGTGAAAATGTTTATAAGATGTAAAAGGTTTCTGGAGTCACTCAGGTCTTTTAAGAATGAGATTATATTATCTGCAAATGAGGATATTTTGGCTTCTTTCTCTCTTACTTTTACTGCTCTTCTTTCTTTCCCTTGTTTTATTGTTCTAGACAAGCCTTCAAACGCTGTCGAATATGAGCAATGAAATGGGACTCTTGTCTCCAGTTTTGAGTCTGGAGGAATGTTTCTCGTTTCTTCCCATTTAGTGTCACATTGGTTGTAGGTACATAGACTTAATTGTACATAGACCTTATGCTCAGCTCTGCTCCCTCCTCCTGGTTTCTTCAAGGCTCGTCAGGAAGAGGTGTTGAGCTTTGTTAAAGATCTTTTCTGCTATGAAATGATCACATGATTTCAGTTCTCAGTCTACGCGTGCTGAATTAACTTATTGGTTATTTGGGGTGAACCAACTTTGCGTCCCTGGAATGAAACCAGTATTTCCATACTGTAGAATCTTATGTCCCCAGGTGGTGGAAGGGTTTGGGAAGGATTAGTAAGAATGGCTTTATTGGAGAAGGTGTATCACTGTAGATGAAGACACGACTTCTCAGCTACTGCCTCAGCGCCATAGCTGTTAGTGCTTTCACAACATTGGAAGCATAACTAAGACAGCGCCTTCAGTCTTCATCTCAGCCCTACTATCCTATGGGCCTTTATGTTTCAGAGTTTTGAGAAATGCTCGATTCTTTTTTCCTTCACTGATGTTTTAGCATAGTATTTCCTCAACCTTGTCCCTGATCCCTGATCATCGTGTCTAGTCAATTGGTGACATTATCCCTTGTGTGTTTTATTTGACCCATTGATTTTTTTTTCATTTCCAACATTGTTGCTTTGTGCTTGAGTTTTTGTCAAAAAAAAAAAAAAAGAAATCTTGATTTCTGTGATAAATTTTTCTTCCATGTTGATAACTTCTTTTTTGTGTTGCTGATTTTCTCGTCCACTTTTTTGGCTTTTTTTTTTCTTCTATGTTGTTGGTTTTACCCTAAAGATCATCACTTGTGTTTATCTGCTTATTTGTGTCCTCTCTGAAGTCACTGATCACTTTACTAGTAGCCTTTTTAAGTCTTTAGCTGACATTTTTCTTTTACAGTATCTTTTGAAAGAGTCATGGTGTAACAGTTGTATTAACCGTCAAGCTGACAAGAGTCTAAACCTAAAAGCCTAGGACATAGGGGTTTGTGAGGGATTTCGTTGGGCTAATTGGTGTGGGGAAAAAACAGACATCGCAACAGAATGTGAGTGGCATTATATTATAGGATGGACTTCATACTGGATGAAAAGAACAGAGGTAGATGAGCAATGTGTATATTGTATATTGTATATTGTATATTGTATATTCATCTGTTGCTCTCTGCTTACTGTGGGTACGGTTTGACTGGCTGCCTTAAGCCCCTGCCATTGTGACTCCTGGTGAAATAATATCTTGCAACATCGAACTGTGAGCTAAAATAAACCCTGTCCCACTTTTTCTAGGCTGCTCTTCTGTTGCTGTGATAAACACCATGACCAAAAGAAGCTTAGGAGATAAAAGCTTACAGTCGTAGGCCACAGCCTACCATCGAGGAAGTCAGGGTCACTAAGACAGAAACCATGGAGGAATACTGCTCACTGTCCTGCTCCCTCACTAGCTCATGCTCAGTTAGCTCCATCATGCATTCCAGTCCATCCAGTCTAGAGATGCCCTTCCCACAGTGGGCTGCACCCTTACATATCAATGAACAAGTAGAAAATGCCCCGTAGACAAGCCCATGGGCAGATCTGGTAGAGGGAATTCTTGAGTTGAAATTCTGTTTTCCCAGGTGACTCCAGATTGTGCTAAGTCGGGGGAGACAGAACAAAACTCTCAGGAAGACACCTCTCAAGTTCTTTTTGCTGATTATTTTGTCACAGCAACAGGGAAACAAGCTAAGGTTTCTGGCTTTTCCATAGTTCTTGTGTTTCTCTGATTCGATTTGTACATCTATTGGTTTGGACATTTCCTAATTTTGTGTGGGGAACTTCTTATTATACAGTCTATTTATGAGGGCTTAGCTCATAGTAACACTTGTAGGGAGTCTTAGTCACCTCCATTTACCCCACCAGAGGCTATGGCTAGAGCATCTTCGGAATTTCCCCCATTTTCTACCATGACTTTCTCTGAACATTTTAGGTAACACATTTGTGAGTTTCTGAAGATCTTCCTTTCTTTCTCTTTTTGGAACTGGACTCTACTTTTTCTTATTCTATTTACCATTGCTGGGTCACACAAAGGCAATTGCCTCTCCTCCATCTTACCTGGAAATCCAGAAAATACTTTTCTATAATTCTTTTCTGCCCATCGGGTTGGGTCTGACTAGAGGGGGTCTCTTTCCTAAGTTTTCCACTTGAGAGGACTTTTGGTGGCTAACAATGGCTCTGGGTAGAGTGGTGACCTGGTTGACTGCTGGAGCTGTAGGACAGAGGATGGCCAGGAATGGAGAAGTGTGAGGGCAGATAGAGGGACAGAGGTCAGCGTGAAGAGGACCTGACCCACAGCAGCCATGAGTGATGGCAGCCATATGCAGAAGTGACCTCTAGAGTAAAATTAACGCTCAGTGGATCCCAGAAGTAGGAATGATGGGACAAGGAAAAGCTGATGATCAATTTGTTTCCTTCTCAGTGTATGCTTAGAATAAAGCCTCACCAGTATGAGTGGTCAATTGCCATTTGTCAAATGAAGAAAAATATGAGAGAAAAAATGAGTTTTAAATAGCAAACTACAGAAGCCATAGAAACTCTTGTGTTAGTTTTTTTTTTCTTCTTGCTAGGAGAAAATAAGGGATGAAAGAACTGAAGGAAGAAAGATATCATTTTGGTTCACAGTTTGAGGGTACAAACCATGATGGCAGGAATGTGAATGCTGTTTCCATGGTAACCAGGGCATCGAGCAGCTGATCACAAACACTCACACAAAAGCTATATTTTATATATATTATATACATAATATATATATATATTATATAGCTATGACCATATTTGGTAATGTCAAGTCTTCTTAGAGATTACATAGTCACGGTGAGGTATCAGGAAACCACATTGATCTGTTTAACACATTGCTATTCGGTAAACATACATACAAAAAGATCGAAATTGTCATTAATTTTTACTAACTAGACAATCTCAGGAAAATCCAAACTTTAAAAAATATAGGCAGCTTTTACTCTATATTTTTGTCTCTGCTTAGTTTTAAGGTGAGAATATAGCATGCATCTGACTGTTGTTATACACTAGTAGGTGTGAAAATTAGTAGTAGTTCTAAGGTAATCACACTTAAATATCTAGCCAAACATTTTGCCTCCTTTGAACATATTTGTTACTTTCTGCAGGTATAGGTGGGTGTGCTGTGCATGCATGTATGTATGCTTATTTACATGTGGAAGAAATGCATGTGTGTCCACAGGCAAATGTTTATACACACGTACATGTGTGTGCTTCTGCTTATGAGGGCCTGAGTATCTACCCAATCACTCCTCTTCTGCTGGGGCAGGCTCTGTTGGCCAACCGTGAGATCGCTAATTCTAACTCGTCTAACTAGGCAGTCTGCCCCAAGCAGCGTTGTCTCTCTGCCTCCAAATGGCTGGGATTAGAAGTAGCTGCCAAACCTTCCTGGCTTCTACATGGGTTCTGGGGATCTGAAGGTGGTCCTCATGCTTGCAAGACAAATGCCTTACCCACTGAGCTATCTCCCCAGCCTCGAGTTGGTTAATGTTAAAATTACTCTTCATTTTCATAGCATCACCAAGTTAGCGTGAACATTTGTCAAAACAACTACATGAGCAGCGTCTACTCGGCTGAGGAGTTGCCATGGGTGTGTACACTTTAACAAAGAACCAGAGTGTTTTCTTTTAATTGATAATACATTTTTATTGGACTTTTAAATTTTACATTTCAAATATTATCCTCTTTCCCGGTTTCCCATCCACAAACCCCTATCCCATCCCCCTCCCCTTCTTCTATGAGGGTGTTCCCCCTCCCCAACCACCCCACTTCCCACTTCCCACTTCCTGCCCAGGCATTCCCCTACACTGAGGCATTGAGCCTTGACAGGACCAAGGGCTTCTCCTTCCAATGATGCCCAACAAGGCCATCCTCTGCTACATATGCAGCTGGAGCCATGGGTCTGTCCATGTGTACTCTTTGGGTGGTGGTTTACTCCCTGTGAGCTCTGGTTGGTTGGTATTGTTGTTCTTATGGGGTTGCAAACCCCTTCAGCTCCTTCAGTCCTTTTCTGACTCCTCCAGTGGGGACCCCATTCTCAGTTCAATGGTTGGCTGCGAACATCTGCCTCTGTATTTATCATGCTCTGGCAACGCCTCTCAGGAGACATGTATATCAGGCTCCTGTCAGCATGTACCTCTTGGCATCAGCAATATTGTCTGAGTTTGGTGGCTGTATATTAGCTGGATCCCCAGGTAGGGCAGTCTCTGGAAGGCCTTTCCTATCTGCTCCAAACTTTATCTTCAGATTTCCTCCTGTGAATGTTTTTGTTTCCCCTTCTAAGGACTGAAGCATCCACACTTCTTCCTTCTTCTTGAGTTTCATGTGGTCTGTGCATTGTATCTTGGGTAATTCGAGCATTTGGGCTAATAGCCACTTATCAATGAGTGCATACCATGTGTATTTTTCTGTGATTGGGTTACCTCACTCAGGATGATATTTTCTAGTTCCATCCATTTGCCTATAAATTTCATGAAGTCATTGTTTTTGATAGCTGAGTAGTACCCCATTGTGTAGATGTACTACATTTTCTGTATCCATTCCTCTGTTGAAGGGCATCTGGGTTCTTTCCAGCTTCTGGCTATTATAAATAAGGCTGCTATGAACATAGTGGAGCATGTGTCTTTATTTATATGTTGGAGTATCATTTGGGTCTATGCCCAGGAGAGGTATAGCTGGATCCTCAGGCAGTTCAATGTCCAATTTTCTGAGGAACCTCCAGTCTGATTTCCAAAGTGGTTGTACCAGCTTTCAATCCCACCAACAATGAAGGAGTGTTCTTTCTCCACATCCTCGCCAGCATCTGTTGCCACCTGAGTTTTTGATCTTAGCCAATCTGAATGGTGTGAAGTGGAATCTCAGGGTTGTTTTGATTTGCACTTCTCTGATGACTAAGGATGTTGAACATTTCTTTAGGTGCTTCTCGGCCATTCGGTATTCCTCAGTTGAGAATTCTTTGTTATAAGAGTAGCTCTGTACCCCATTTTGAGTCTTAAGATGAGCTTTAAGTATGAAATCCAGACTTGATGTTACAGTGGTCTTCGTTCTCGGGTTAAGGCAGCCGGTCACTTTCTCCCCAAACCTGCAACAGCTATATGAAGTCTGAGTTGGTCTGCTCTTGGGTCAAGTCGGCCCAGCTGTCAGTCTCTGGACTTCTGAGACACAGATGGGAAAACCATAGATGGTGTACAACCTGTGAGAAACAGTAAGGAAATAGAGAAAGAAAAAAACAAACAATGAAATCTAATTCCACGGACCTTCACTTAAAACAGAAATTGATTGAGTTCTGCCCAAAGTGTCTGGTTGTTTCCTGTGCCAGGAACTACTGTGCAGGCCCAGCAGGAAGTGTGCTACAGAACTGGATCGCCTTACACCCTCCTTTTATGGTTCATTTCACTTATTTAATGCAATCTGAGAAACCACAAAAGGAGCAAGTCTGAAGAGGGAATAGGGGGTTTTTTTTGCCTTGTTTTGTTTTTAAGTTTCTTTGGATCGAAGCATTTGTTTTTACAAGGTGCTCAAAATCCCAGAGGACCAAGAGTTCTAAGTTGTCAGGTGAAGACATTTCTCTCTGTCACTTTGAAAGCAAGACACAAAGTCAAGTTTCGTCTGCTTCCTTTTCTGTCTTACCCGGCATCATTTTTAACATGAAGAATTACAACCATGCCCATGAACGGTCTAAACCATCTAGAATTCCATACAAGTTCCTCGTAGAGCATTTAATCTGAGAAAGAGCCCCTGACCTTGGCAGGTTATATATCTGCGATGGAAAAATCACCATTCATTTGTCAAGCAGGGGAATGAGTTCATTCTACTGTCTTGCTTGGAAACCTGTGAAGGGAACAGCTGGATTTCCTGCTCCTCACATGCTGTCTGTCTTCCCCTCCAGGGACCTCAGCATGAACAACATCAGTCAGCTACCCGCCAGTCTCCTGCATCGCCTCCGCTTCCTAGAAGAGTTGTAAGTATTGCTGCTGTCTGGATGTTTCCAGTCAATTCCTGCATTTGCCTCCCATACTTGCTGTGGGAATCAGATAAAAACAAATCAGGGAAGCTGTCCGCACCAACAACTCTGGCACATGAGGAAACACTTAAGGGGGGGGGGGTGGCTAGCTTATGATTCTGGAAATCAACTTATAAAAGAGTTTACCATGAGGCTACAACTTTCTAAGGTGAGACTGAGCCAAACAAATTAAAATTTTAAAGCAAAGGCTGTTTAAAAGAGCTGGACGGCTCTCTGGAAACAGTTAAACAGCAGGGTATTAAAAGTTTGAATACTGGTTCATGTTTATTAAAATAGCAAGTAAAGCCATAATGAAAACCAAGAACTGCCTCTTGGTTCAGCTTGCGACTGGGAGAATCGAGCCCACATTGTGTATCACCAAAACTTCTTGTCCTAATCACTTTTAATTACTCTTTCCCTACTTTTAAATTTAGCTTCCCTCAAGGCTTCAACAAAGAAAACATGAAATCCAGAGGACTTAAGAATGGGTTCTTCTAAACTCACTATTAAAATTTTTTAAAGGAGAAAGATAAAATTAGTTAACAATGTGCAGAGGAACCCTGATTAAGTCTAGTGATCACTTTCCAGAAGATGAAAAAGAACTGTACAAACCCAAAATCTGCATTTGCAAATTCATTTGATCCTCATACCCTGCTGAGTGATCGAGGCTCTGCACCATCATGGTCCCTGTGAGGGATGCTTGGCACCATCGGTTGGGTAAATCCTCTGATGGTTGATTAAAGGGATTGTGTCGGCAATGACCTCTTTTGAAAATGCGTCCCTTTTAAACCCCGAAGTCAGGGTCCAATTTGAGGAGTAATTTAAATCTTTGGTGAGCACCACATGATTCACCATGGGAGGTGGAATGTTGCATCCTAACCAAATTGCACAACAGTGATCATTTTTTTTTTTTTTTTTTTTTTTTTTTTTTTTTGTCTTTTTTTTTTCGGAGCTGGGGACCGAACCCAGGGCCTTGCGCTTCCCTAGGTAAGCGCTCTACCGCTGAGCTAAATCCCCAGCTGATCATTTCTTCAAGAGGATAATATTCTCAAATTCTCCACGCTGGGGCTTTATCTTTTTCATTTTAATGGTGTCATTGCTTCCAGAGCGTTATTGTCACTGCTCTTGTTCTTATTCCTAGGAAGAATATAACCAATTGATTATCATGTAGTGTGGTGGGCAATCAGAATAGTGATTCATATAGCAAGGTTTTTTTATAATTTAGAGAATATATTCAGTCTATGTCTAGACTTCTCTCTCTTCCTCTCTACACTCTGTCACGTTTACTTCCACAGCTGCAACTTAGCCTTCAAAGAAAAAAGCTAGGAGTATATCTTTCTTAGTCATGGTCTGTACATAATAAATAATAAAGTTCTGAAAAGTAACAAATGAAACACTTAAGAGGAGCTTCACACACTGTGTGTGTGTGTGTGTGTGTGTGTGTGTGTGTACATGTATGTAGTGGTTGCTCTAAGTAAATTTCAAACATCAGGACTGTTGGCTTAACTACAGCTCTCTTGTTCTCCTTGCCTTGCCCAATGAAGATACAAAATTTAACTCCCCGTGCCATTATATTTCTAAGATAAAAATTAAGTACCCTTTCCTCTTTTCTCTTAAATATCACAAGGGCACAATGCTTCCTTTCTCCCCCAACACATACTTCAACTTCACACCACAAACTGAATCAATAAATAACTCACTTCCTCCAAGGACTTTTAATAGAGCCCCGCCCCTCCTCTAGTGACTTAGTCCATTCAAAATAGCTCCTCTTTCTTCTTGAGGTAAATGTTAATTCTGTCTCAAGGGCAATTTGTCAAGAGATAGTTGAGAGGGGGAAGCGGACTAAGGAGAGAGGGAGGGAGATCACCATTCTAAAACGGGGCTTTAATGAATAATATCATACTTATCTCTCTGGAAGCCCCATCAAATACCTTGGTCATAGAACCAGAGAGTTCCAGAATTAAAGGTCACTCTTTAAAAACTATCCCATCCTCTTTGTCTGCTCTGGAATTCGATCTGCTGAGCTGACTGCATTGCTGAATTTAAGGCTAAGACTGAGACCCATGAGATGGCTCAGGAGAGAAAGGCATTTGACACCAATCCAATCACCAGACCCCAAATGGTGGAAGGAGAGAAACAACACCCCCAAACTTTCCTCTGACTGCTCCATACAAACATGTGAGCACACACAAACATACACACATTCACACACACATGCACATACACACACACAGACACATACTTGTACACACATACACATGCACACATAGGGTAAAGTTTACATAGATGGGTGGGTAGGTTGGAAAGATGTGGGAGGAGTTGGGGGAGGGTAAAACATGATCAGTATATATAATGAAACAAATTTTATTAAAAATTTTAAACTAAAAATAAAACAAAAGAAGCAACAAAGGCCAGACAGAGAGAGCCAAGGGCTTAAGTATTTATTTCGCTGTTGCAGAGGACCCAAGTTTGACTCCCAGGACCCACATCAGTATCCATCTGTAACTCCAGCTCCAGGAGACCCATTACCCTCCTCTGGTCTTCACAGTCGCCTTCAGTCATGTGCATACACCTCCACACAGACACACAATTGAAATAAAATGAAATGTTTTTATAATAAAAAGGAAAGAACTTAACAACAAATGCTGTTCCGGATGGATACAGAAGGAAATCCTTATACACTGCTGATGAGAAGGTAAACTGCTCCAGGCTCTGTGAAAATCAATGCGGAGATGATTTGCTGTATGACCCAACTCTACCACTCCAGGGTATTTACCATAGACTCTGAGTCAACATAACACAGAGCTGCACATCAGTGGGGTTTGCAGCATTGTTCACAATCGCCACAACTGACAGAGCTGGACAAGGAAAACATGGCAAGTAGAAACAATGGAATGTTTTTCAGCCACCAAGAGAAACAAAGTTATGTCATTCACAAGAAAACAGAAACAACTGGAGATAATCATATCAAGTCAATTAAGCCAGTCGCAGAGAGACAAATATATTCTTTCATTTTGTAGTCCTTGATTTTATATAGTTACATAAAACCGTGTATGTGTGTGTGTGTGTCTGTGTGTGTGTGTGTGTGTGTGTGTGTCTGTACCTGTGTGTATGTATATTTTATATTATATATATATATGTTATGTTTATATAAAACAACAACAGAAGTGAAATTGTCCACAGGAAGAAAGGGGACAAACAGGAATAAAAGGGATAAGAAAAGAGAGAGAGTGGAAGGGGTCACATATATGCTCAACATACAGTATGTGCCCACATGAAAATAAAACAATAAATTAAGTTAAAATTTTAAAATAATAATCTTAAAGCAAAAATAGTAGCTTACTTTCCACTAGTCAATGTGCTTGTTATAAATTATGCTACTCCATCACCCTAACTCATAGAGAAAGAAGAATCAATCCTGGTTAGCAGACAGGAAGACTGAGGCTGAGAGAGAAAAAGAGAGACTCAAGGTAACAAAGTTGGTTGGTGTCAGAGCTAAGAGCTTGGCTGGGGTCACTTCGAAGTGACTTTCAGAGCTGTGCTTGAAAGGGAGAGAGAGGATAAGAGAGGGATAAGAAGGGCTCTCCTGTGCTTCCTCATACTAACTGTAAGTACCAGTTACAGGACGCTTCCCAGTCAAACACCTGTGACTCGATTAAGGAAACAAGGGAGCTTCTGCGTACCCTTGCCTGCATCTGTCTGGGGGAAAGGAAATAGACTGAGCTGGGAGGCTAGGGCTCTGATCCAGGGGAGGGAGCATATACTCAGATGTTAATCCCATGGCCTTGCCCCTGAGAAGAATCATCACGATCTGGAAATGTGAAGTCTGACAATGTTCAGCAGACCCAAAACATTTGTTAGTACTATTATGTATAAAAAATAGACACTTAACACCGTGGTTTATGAAGTATTTTCCCTGAGCAGGCAGATTGCCATCTATGCTGGCTGGGTCTTTAGAAATCTGTACGTGTGTGACAGTGTGACACTGAAGGAGCTGTAGACAAGGTGGTAGCCTTCTACTCAGCTTACCCAGCCGAACGCTGTCTCCTTATAACCAAATAGACTGCTGTATATAGTATCGACAATAAAATCCCATCACAACAGTCTTTAAAAATCACTCTTAATAAACCCAAGTCACCATCTTTGCTCTAACTACCTAATACATCATTACATCATTTCCCTAGTGTACTTAGTTCACCCATCACTGAAGCTTAACAAAGGTACCGTAGTTGAAAACATAGTAAGGACACAATTGTAAGGCTATTCAAGGAGTTGATTTTTCTAAGTGTGTCTCTAGGTAACATGTCCCTCTGCGACAATACTATCATGGGAAA
Organism: Rattus rattus; assembly: GCF_011064425.1. NCBI lineage: Eukaryota > Metazoa > Chordata > Mammalia > Rodentia > Muridae > Rattus > Rattus rattus. Next base: position 193,690,008 of record NC_046154.1, on the reverse strand, counting down.
TGATCTTAGTCTCTTGTTCTTGACATCCAGGGATAGCGAGGCTGTTCTGAGCTTTGGTGCATTCATTCCTTTGTTGTTGATTTATTCTAGTGACCAGGTATGCACAGGCCAACCATTCTGCTCAGGGTGATCTGCTAACTCTAAAAGGAGGTAAAGAAAGGAAGAGCCTTTTTCTTAATGTATAGATAGAGTCTATTTCCTTGCGAGAGGTGCACCGCACCCACATCCAGAAGCCCAGGGCACCCTGACCTGGCTATGCCAGTTGCTAGCATTGAACTTCACTGGGCCTTGGGTCATAAGTAGTGAAAGTCACCCCACTTATCCTCCGGGATGTGTCTGAGAACCAAATGGCAGGAATTGAAAGGATTTGTGCAGTCCTCGACTTACATTTTGAGTTGTCAGGAAACGCAAACACCCTTAAAGCTTTTCCTTTCTTGTTTCATGAGCCTGATTCTGCAGGAAAACCAGAAACCTGGGCTCTGTGGAGGAAAAGCTGGTCGCTGCTGTAACAGATAAAGTGAAGGATGCCAGATAGCTCTTTACCAAGTTTTGACATCTTGAACAATCGCTGCATTTGGCACCAATGTTTCTTCTTCCAGCTCCACTCACTCTGTTAAGGACTTCATGTTCTTCCTTTGTGGGCAAACAAAAGATTCTGCATTTGGCCTTCACCGTGTGGCTCAGAGTTCAGGAGCTAATGGCAGATGGTGTCCGTTGCTGGCATCTACAAGTTAGAGTAAACTTAGATTGGAATTCTGATTAGAGCGGCCCGTTGTTTCCCTTTTAAATATTCCCAAGTCTTTATTTCCAGCTTGCATCTTAAAAATCTTCCCAGATTTTAGTGCTATTGGAATCAAATTGTCGACTCACAAAGAAACATGAGAGTCTCTAGGGAGGTCTGCTTTTAAGTTACCATTGTTCCCTGGAACAGTTTGCCCGTATTATGGTTGGCTTTGAAGAACTTCTACATAAATAGGAGATATCTATCATTACCAATGAAGTTTGGAACAAGACATACCACGAAAGCATAATCCATACTTGCTATTTTTACTCCCTCGACATGTGACTGGAAATGACGAGAACCATCCTGCCCGTCTTTTAAGATTCTTCTTTAAGGAAGAGCCTTAGTAGACTATATACATTTTGCTTGTCATGTGAAAATACCATGACCCATGAACAGTCTTCATGCCCTTAGGCCCTAGCACGTCTTTAGTCTCTTATTCACATAGAGCTGACAATTGCTTTTCAAATTCTACCAGCCGGAACTCCCAGTATGATTTTATGCCAATGATTTCGGTTCTCTTCCGAATAAAAACCCACCTAGCTAGATAGATGCCCTTAGGTATCATGTACTGTGTGTATCTTGTTGCCAATTAGAACACTTTCTTAAAGGAGTTTTTTCCTCTGTCTCTCCTTCTATATCCCTATAACAGGCCCTTATCCTCAACTCCTATAAAATATAAATGCCCACACAATTTCTCCATTTAATCTTATCATTTTTTTTCTTAGTGCTTCTTACGTCTACCATTCAGTATGTGGAGAGGACTTGGGTGTGGTTGCAGCACCCACATGAAAGACTTCCACCTTTAACTTCAGTTCCAGCACCTTCTTCTGACCCGCATGGGCTCTGCGTACACATGGTGCACTTAGATACATGCATAGAAAGCACTCATACATAAAAACAATAAAAATACATGGAGAGAGAAACCTCATAGAGCCTCACCTCTAGGAGAAGCACTAGAGACAACTAAAGAATACTGAAAGCAGGAGAGACGCCAACAGGGATGAGTCCTTAATTGCCATCCAATACCAAGTGGCCATCCCCGAAATCATACACACAGGAGCAACACTGAACTCAACAGGGGTGTATACATCTCTGTGGATATACACATGATAATGACGACTTAGGAAAAGTGGCCACGAACTTGAGAGGGAAGTGGGGATCTGTGAGAGGCACTGGAAGGACAAAGGCGAATGGGGAAATAATACCATTAAAATTTAATTTAAAAAATAATAAATAAACCTAAAAAGAGAAAGGTGACATCTAAATTCTGACTGGGAGTTGGGAGAAGCTGGTCCTACAGCTAAGATAGAGCATTTCAGAGTGAGGAACAATGAAAGCAGAGACCCTGAGAGCCCTGAGATTGCAGAGTGTGAGGTGTTTGTGGAAGTAGAGGGACAGAGAGCATTAGAGAGGTGTGAGGGTGAAGGAGCAAAGGCCGGATCCTGAAGGTTCTGTCAGGCTGGGGGTGGAATTCAGTAGGAGGGGTGGGAAGCCATTGGAGGGATACATGCATACAGCTAGTAAATCAATATGACTTTTGAAAAAGATGCATCTGATTTCTGTTTGAAAAAAGCAGACTAAGGCTGGGGAGATGGCTAGATGTTTAAGAGCACTGACTGCTCTTCCAGAGGTCCTGAGTTCAATTCCCAGCAACCACACAGTGGCTCACAACCATCTGTAATAGGATCTGGTGCCCTCTTCTGGTGTGTCTGAAGATGGTGACAGTGTGCTCAGATACATAAAATAAATCTTAAAAAAAAAAAAAAAAAAGACTAAAGAATTATGGAAGCCGAAATACTCATTAGGAAACCATTAATTAGGGTGGGTAAAAAATCCAAGAGTATTTGTCATGTACAGATGACATTCAAATTTCTTAGACAGATTTTTTTTGTTGGCTTGGTTTTGATTGGCAGGTTCTGGGTACTGGTTCCCCGGACAGCATCATTTGAACAATCTCACTATTTACTCCCCATCGAAATTTATTTTTTGTGCTTCAGGAAATGCAAAGTCGTGTGCCCTCCCCAGCTAGTAGTCAGAAACTCTGCAGCCTGAGCTCAGGGAGTGTCCTGTAGTGTGCTCTGCCAATGATAGCATTCGAAGACCCATTACTGTCAGTCGGTGTTTCTGGAGATGTCAGAACCCCCTGGAGTTCCTCACACATTTCTGGGTCCCATTACAGACGTTCTTCAGACAGACAGACAGAGGGTGTCGGGGTAGGAAGAGAACATCAAGAACATGTGTATAGGAGATTCTCAGGTGATGAAGAATCTGCTTAGCTTCAGTCACACTATGCTAGGGCATATTTAAATGCCACCTCCACTTACTGTCCTCTCAGTACTCTGAAATTCAGTGTGTTCAGAACCAGAATAACCCATAACCACATCCCTAGGAAGCCCTTTCTTCTGCCTGGCCTGCTTTTGACCAGCAATGGCATTAGCTAAGTCTCTGAGGCCCACTTTGCCACCTGGAAGAGGAGAAAATTGGTGTCTTCTGAAAATTACAATAATTAACTAGCTCCATAAATGCCTAGCATTTATGAATTGCTTAGTTAAAAGAAAATGAAAGGTAGCTCCTGTGTATATGTCCACAACACATTGTACAACAGCTTACTGAAAGGACTCCACATTTCTGAATTTCCATCCTGTTTGTAATACAAAGGAAAAATTCTTGGATTGTTTCTACTCTGGCTACACAATAGCTAACCATCTCAGAATCATCGTGCCAAAAAGGAAGTAACTATAGTCAGTTATATTTAGAAACATGATCAATTATCTTGATTGATTGATTGATTGATTGATTGACTGACTGATGATAAATATCTTTGAGTTTCCCAGTTCTGTGCAGGCAATATGATTCCTTGACCTTGAGCATCAAGACCACATATCAAAGGGCAGAAAATGAAGCTTCACGGGCAGTACTGGATGGAATGTATCTGTGGATTGGGAGCAGTACTGGATGGAATGTATCTGTGGATTGAGGACACTAAGGCAGATTTCACAGAGGTCTTTATGCTCATTAAAGATCCCAGTCCAGAGATTTTAGGCTTCAACAATTCTTAGCCTATGAACCCTTTGGAAATCTTTTGGCTGGTTCTGACCAAGTTAATGTCCTTAGCTAACTGAGCTGATGGACTGGTTGTCACAGCTTTTCAGCACAGTGAGGTATTCAGACATACTAGGGAAGGCATGCTGTTCTTTCCCGGTGGTAAATCAGTTGACACGGTGTTGTCATCCTTATAAGTAAGATGGCTGTGTTGCCCACAGCAAATGTGACCAAAGGTGCACACAGAAGCACCTGCAGAAATCTCACACTTAAATGATACATTGAGAGTAATTACTCAGGTAAGTTATAGCCAGAAGAAGACAAATAAAAGCAGAAGCAGTAAAGAACCCCTTCCCATCAGTAGAAAAGAAATCAGAAAGAAGGAAGGGCACCATAATACTGGAGATATTACATGTCACCCAGATCTTCAGGATGGGAACACTACTTAATCCTGATGTCAGCACTCTTCAAATTTCTAGAGCAAAGTAGCATTTATTTGTAAGGTTCTGTGCCCGATAGGTCTCACAGGCTTTTAAAACTTGGAAAACTAATTTCTGTGGACTGGCAAAAATTTCTTAGTCTTCCTATTGAATTGTAAGGTTTGTCATAGTCAGGTCCCTTCTGCTCTGATTGCTTGAGTGGCCTGGCTGGTGTACATTCCATATCCCGCAGAAAACACCAGAATATAATAGGTCTACATCAAAACTTCCAAGCCAAGTAGGGCTACCTACCGAGAGAGAACCTTACTTGAAAAGACCCTTGTGGAAGAATACCATTTTCTTCTCCTTTTTTGCTCCTTAGTTAGGGAAGTGAAGGCAGAGAAGTGATTTTCAAAGAAAAATGTTTTCACAGCAAGTTAATGAGAAGAAAAACAACCAAAAGGGGAAAGGGGGAAAAACCTGACTAAATTAGAAGCCATGGAGTTCGTGGAAGAGCCAGCCAGCCATGATCCTTGCTTAGATCTAAAAGCACAGTGTGGTCTATGAGCCTATCTCTAGCAGGGGTTCCCAGCATAGGCATTTCCAAAGAGACCCAAGTAGAGAGCACTCACGGTCTAATGCCCTGTTCACCCTCAGAGCCCAGTCCATGGGATACTCAGAACACTCCTTGTCTTTCAAGGGCAACGTACAGGGCAGGAAAAAAAAATCAGACTTCCCTTTTATAAAATAAAGCACAGATCGTCCGCCACCAAAAGGGTCCATATTATTTTAAATTTTCAACTTACTTTAGAGACTCAATGATATTTATACATTCTGAAAGATGTTTCAGATTATTATTTCAATAGCAAATCATCTCTGTTAGGGGGAGGAGAGGTGCACCAATAGTCTCTTGCAACCTAATGTTCTTTTAGTCTTTCTGTGCAACTTAAATAAAGAAAGCAAATGTTGTTGAAATAACGCATTTCACACACGGTGCAGTGTCATTTGGGATAATTTTTCTATTATAATAAAAGATATGAAAATGTTTAAGTTCTACCTTATTTTAGAAACAGGAATGATGAAAGAGAGGTTTTTATAAAATAGTGATGTTTTAGAAACAGAGTTTTAAAGAACAGCTTTCAGCCAAATGGCATTCGGGTCTCTAAGATTGAAATATTAGTCCAATCATCACAAGGGGAGGAAAGATTTGTGTGTGGTTCTTACTGTTTACATACTGTGTACACATTTGAAAGTCTGAGGAGGGTTCCCCTCCCCTGCAGTTTAGAGGTATTTAAGTTTTAAGTTACTTAAGTCACCCCCACATGATAAAGAAATAAAAAGAGAATTATTTCCAAAAGTTGTTATTGTCAGTAGGACAGACCTGCCATTGAGCAAGCCACAGAACAGCTAATGGCACAACGTGACATTTGTTTTGGAGCAGACTTCCCTGATAGCAGGTCAGTGGCCCACAGAGTAGTTCTTCGTACACACTCTGAGGCATTTGAAGTCTCTATGCAGAGAATAAGAGAAATAAATAGGGGTTGGGGATTTAGCTCAGTGGTAGAGTGTTTGCCTAGCAAGCGCAAGGCCCTGGGTTCAGTCTCCAGCTCCAAAAAAAAAAAAAGAAAAAAAAAGAGAGAGAGAAATAAATAAATAAATAACATGAAGTAAGTTGCAGGAAACATAACCCAAAGATGTTCACCCCAATGAATTAAGCTGACTAGAATACAACTTTTTAAAAAATAGTTTTTAAAGATTTATTTTTTTAATGTGTGTGAGTACACTGTCACTCTCTTCAGACACACCAGAAGAGGGCATCAGATCCCATTGCAGATGGCTGTGAGCCACCATGTGGTTGCTGGGAATTGAACTCAGGATCTCTGTTAGACTGGTCAGTGCTCTTAATCGCTGAGCTATCTATTTCTCCAGCCCCCAAAAAAGAATTTTTTTATTACAGTATAATTTGATCATGTTTTCCCCTACCTCATCTCCCAGATCTCACACCTCTCCACCCAGGGCTCTGGAAATCATGAAGAAGAAGCAGTGGAAAGAGTGTGAGAACCAGAGGGGCTATGCCCTCCCACCCATCCAACTCCATGCCTTCTTCCTCTCTTCAGAAAACAGAAAAAAAAAAACAGACAAAAAGAAACAGACAAAAAAATTCAAAGCACTAAGAAACATACACATGGACACAAGAGAGAGAGAGAGAGAGAGAGAGAGAGAGAGAGAGAGAGAGAGAGATAAAAAGAGCATAAAACACAAAAAGTAGAAAGCCTAACAGAAAGTAAATAAACAAGTAAGATTTTTTTAAGTGCCCAAACAAAACATTATGAGACAAAACATCTCCAAAAATACCACTGAGTTCATTCTGTGTAGCCATCTAAAGCTGAGAATAGAACTCCTTTAATTGTGGATTGCATACTCTATGGGAGAGAATTAATGTTTTTTTGTAAGAACTTGTCAGTTGGAGACAGTTTCTGGGTTAGGGATGGGGATTCAGGATCAGTTTGCCTCTCAGTGCTGGGACCCCATCTGACTTAGACCTGCACTGGCTCTGTGCATGCTGCCTCAGTCTCTTGTGAGTTCTTCTGTAGGCCACCTCGACTGTGTTTAGCACATCTTGTTTCCCTGGTGTCCGCCATCCCATTGAGGACCAAGTGGTTCAGGTCTCTCACCCTCGGCACATGGTCCAGTTGTAAGTCTATGTATTTGTTCCCATTGACTGCAGGAGGAAGATTCTCTAATGCTGACTGAGTGAGACACTGACCTATGAGTATAGCGGAATGTCATTAGGGGTCATTTTATTGTTGTGTTCCTTTAGCAGAATAGTGGTATTTAGTTTTCTCCTGGGTCCATGAGCTTTCTTGTATCAGGTTCTTGGCCATCTGAACAGTGTCAGGCATGAGCTCTGTTTCATGGAGTAGAACATAAATACAACCAGAGAGTGGTTGGTTACACCCATAACTTTTGTGCCACTGTTGTCTAAGCACATCCTGATGACAGGTCACCGTTGTTGATCAAAGAGTTTGTCGCTGGGTTAT